>NC_087212.1:35293363-35393503 GCF_015104395.2 Macrobrachium nipponense
TATTTTATTTATGTTTGCTTAACTATCCCCTCAATCCGAGGCTAAAACCACGATTGTAGGGGAGAGACACGGTTATTCATTCCATCCCGCAGGAGAGACACGGTATTCATTCCATCCCGCAGGAGAGACATATGTTACCGCCCACTCATGACCGACACCTACATGATACTGCGTTGGTGCCTAAGCGATAGCAGTCTCGTTAGCCGACTGGCCTTACTCTTCCAGAGTTGCCAGCTACTCCATTTAATAAAGGAATCTTATAACATTATTATCGAACTTCAGGAAGTTTTCTTATAATGCATATCTAAGCGAAACAAGACTTCGATAAATCTAGAAGCTAAGTAGGTGTTGTCTTAACAATCCCTTAAGCGTAGTCCTTCCTAGGAAATTCCTGGAAGGATACTGGTAATTGAGTTGCTCAGCAAAGAAGTAACTACGGTATGTGCTTATGATTTGCCGTATCGTATTCTCATACAGCAGATACTCTACTACCTTCTTTCCCTGCCGAGGCAGATAGAGAATGGATATTCTGGCGCCTGAATCCTTGCACCTAGCGCCTGGAATGTTCCGCGCGCTAGAAAGGAGACTCGCTCCTGGAACGTCCGCTTGCGTGGAAGGTCCCGTGCGCCCTGACAGTTCCGAGCGCTACTAGACCCCTTTTCCTTTAGAAAGAGCCTCTTGCCCGGAAACGTTCAATGGAAGGATCGTTCTGATTGCCACTCTACTGTAAGGCTCCTTGCTCTAGCCGTCTGTTTTTCTGGCGCAATTTGCGCCAGGCTGGCGCTTCGTCTCTTTGAAGGCGCCTTGCGCCAAGAAAAATTTTCTAGAACGCGGCTCGCGTTTGGTTGTAGGAACGCGGCTCGCGCTAGTCTGTTAGCTAGGAACGCGCCTCGCTGCTGGCTATAGGAACGTACCTCACGCTAGCTTGCTGGAACGCGGCTTCATGGCAGCGGCTGGCTCTTGCTCAGTGTTCTCTTAGTTTTCAGAGAACGCGCTAGATCACTCCAAACATACATTCTTCGTCTTTTCGGATGTAAGATGAAGAGACACACTTTTTTTTTAAGGATGCCTTATCAATGGCTATCCTTGGCAGTCTGGGACGTTCTACAGACCTGCCGAGGGGACGCCTGACCGGTGGGGTTCTCCCTAACCTTCCTGCGGCTGTCGACTTTCCTCCTCCCCACTGGGTCTGGGAGTTTGGAAGAGGTCTAGGCCTGGAAGCGCTACGGAGCGATCAGACGCACCCTCCACTGCACTGGGAACACTATATTCACTTCTTACCTTTTTAGAGCTCGCCTTTTGAGCTCCATCCATTTATCTTCAAATTTGCACATATGAATTTGTAGATTCTGTGGAGTAAGAAGGTGATGAGGATGCAACAACTACTAGAATTGTCAATACTCTAACTGCTCGTTAGTACGAGAGCTCTTAAAGCTTCTAAAGGAAGCGTATCTAGTTATATGCTTTCTGACTTCCTAAAGTAGGAAGTTAGATCTTATTATTTCCTTCATCAAGTTCTAAACACTTATACACGTATTAGTGAAAAAAAAAATATCAATATTTCCCTTATTGCAAAATATAAGTGTCTACCGAAAAATTCGGTAGTTTCACGTAATATATTCTTCGAAATTTCGAAGACCAAATTCATTAAAAAGTTAATAAAAAGCGTATGCCAAACCAAAGGACCCATACTTCCCTGCAAAAAGACAGCCCGAGGTCGATGGCGATGAAAAACGAAAACCAAGTCAGGAGGTAGCAACAACGTATGTGACACTACCGCGACAGAGAAAATCGGTTCTAGAATGGTAATCGTTCCTATTCCTGCCACCCAGCGGCAGGGGCGGTAGTCACCTGACCTTACCTGCAGCGTGTGCCGCGAAATTCGAATTTCTGTCGGGGACGACGGAGTCTATAGCTAAGTATATATCTGCTGGGTAAGTTCCATGTTACAAAAATTTGCATATATTAACCCGGGTAAATTTCCCCAGGGTAATCTGCGGAAGGTACGTAATTCCCCAGGTTGAGTGTGTAACGACATAGCAATGGAGCAACTTTCTGAAATTGCTCAAGAAAATTAATAAATAAATAAATAAAAATTATGTAAATTTTTTTTACGGTAAATACCCACCTGCGATATCACTTAAAGATACAAGTACATTTACAATGTCTCTACTTTATAATGGGCAATGTGATTTTCACGACTACAAATACTAAAATATTCAAGAAAATAGGTCACTTGGTACAATGCTCTATGAGCCATGCCCCCCTGAAACTTTAACCACGGCCTGGTGGTGGCCTATCCTATATCGTTGCCAGAAGCACGACCACGGCTAAATTTAACCCTGAATAGAGTAAAACCTACCGAGGCTAGAGGGCTGCAATTTGGTACGTTTGATGACTGGAGGGTGGATGGTCGATGTACCAATTTGCAGCCCTCTAGCCTCAGTAGATTTTTTTAAGAGGAGACGGACACAGAGCTAACAAAATAGTCTTCTTTTACAGAAAACTAAAAATGGGCAAATGTTCTCGATATCTCAAATAAATAAATAAGTTTAGTTAAACATTCAGACACTCAAGACCCCAGACTCCAGTGACCTTTGGTGTTTGAGGAACCAATGTGTATGGAATTGGTGGTGAGAGAGAGAGAGAGAGAGAGAGAGCTATTCCTTTCCAGAAGAGATGTCAAGAATGAGATCAAATACCCCCCACCCACCAAACCCCCTATTCTCCCCTCCCTACCCGCCAACCCACCCCCCCTGCCATTCCCACGAGGCGTAAATCATTCCAGCGATGCCTGGAATGGCAGACGACACAGCCATTCCAGGCCAGGCGTCACACGTAGATAAATATCTCTCAGTCATTTGATAATGGAGGTGTGAACATGGCGTCTCAGGATGCTCAGTGGACACAAGAGTCATCTTTATTACTCTTTGCTTTCATATCCAATCATTGTTGATCTTTTTTTCATTCATAAATGTTTAGATTATTATATTTATACAAGAATACTGAACAATATGAGTGATGTGTTAGACCATTTTTTTTGGTGCATTAGGTAAAGTATAGTGTTAGAACTGCACAACCATTATATGTGATGCCTTTGTTTAATGCAGAAAAGATATGAATAAAATAAGAGTAATTCTATCAAACGCTTTGACTTTAAATTTTTTTTACAATCTAATTCATTTTAATAAACAAAAATAAAGCTATAAGTATATAATTCATTAAAAAAAATATAAAATATCGAGGAACTCGAACTTGGAAATCGAAGAACATTATGGACGATTCAGTTTTTACTTTCCTCAGGTAGTTCTTCAGTTTTTGTAGGTCCTCCGTCTGTCTCCTTCTCTTGGGGAACTTCATAAGGGATCAGACGAACACTGTCATCCTCTTATTAAATTTTCTTCTTTTGTCTTTATTCGTGAGAGATTCCCGGAATTTTAGATTAATAGAAATTTTAAGAAACTCAGCAGTGGGAAGATGATGGAAAAAAAAAGATCCTCCTCCTCCTCCTAACAAACTGAATTTCTCTGAGATAAAAATGGAGTCTTTGTACTTCTCCCTCGAATTTCTGTCTCTTCTTCCATCTTTCCGCCACTGCTAAGAATTTCTTAAAAATGGAGATTCCATTTTTCCTTAAAACAAATAAGGTTTTCCTAAAATTCCAGGAGGATTTCAACCACAATGCAAACAAAACTCACGGCCCAAAGCAGCTGCCTTCGTCTTCTTTCCTGAGTGAGTGACATCTCTGGAGCAGCATCGGATCTTCGTCCTTTTTCTCGATCTGACCATTCTTCCATTTTGCTTCCTGCTCCTCTACGACAAAATCATAGAGCCCACTATTGCAGGCTGCTGCTCTGTCCTGAGCCAGAATCCTCTTCATCCTCAAAGAATTCTTCACTGACACCAAAGAGGCATATTTAGAAACTAAGCATAAGGCAAGTTGAAGTGGAGACAGAGAGAGAAGTAGTGTGTGTATGAGCGCACTCATTTGTGAATGATTGCGAGTGTAAATGCGTGAGTGAATGTTGGGATTGGGAAGGGAGGGAATAAGGGACTATGAAGGCTGAAAGAAGAATGAATGTTTGAGTGACTGAAATCTTTCTTTTCATTTCTCTCTCTCTTTCTCAGGTTTTCCTCAAACCTATTTTTAACTCAGATTTTTCATTTCTTTTGAAGATGCAGTTAAGTAACCAGAGGAGATGGGCCCTGAATGTGCGCCATCCTGCAACACGAGAAACAAAGATAGTGAGCCAGGAAATCTGGAGACTGTACAGAACCAGGACGCAGGAGAAAGGCTAGGACCTAGATCGATACCAGCACCTGACCGGGACCCAACCCAATCCAAGACCAAGAGAAGGATGCGGCTGGAGAACGGCCGCCAAGAGTTGGAGGAGCGGCTCCCTTTCCCTAGCCACTAGATAGACACCGGCACCTGGACCGGACGCAAACCCAACCAAGTCCAAAAAGAGGAGGGGGCGGAGAACGGCCGCCAGCAGTTAGGGGGCTGCTGGCTCCTTCCTTGGGCCCAGACCTAGATAGACACCGGCACCTGACCGGTACCCAACCCAATCCAAGACCAAGAGGAGGACGCGGCTGGAGAACGGCAGCCAGCAGTTGGGGGGCTGCTGGCTCCTTCCTTGGCCCAGACCTAGATAGACACCGGCACCTGACCGGTACCCAACCCAATATAAGACCAAGAAGAGGACGCGGCTGGAGAACGGCAGCCGGCTGGAGAACAGCAGCCAGCAGTTAGGGGGCTGCTGGCTCCTTCCTTGGCCCAGACCTAGATAGACACCGGCACCTGGCCGGTACCCAACCAATATAAGACCAGAAGAGGACGTGGCTGGAGAACGGCAGCCAGCCAGTTGGGGGCTGCTTGGCTCTTCCTTGGCCCAGACCATAGATAGACACCGGGCCCAACCTGACCGGTACCCAACCCAATCCAAGACCACGAAGAGGACGCGGCTGGAGAACGGGCAGCCCCAGTTGGGGTTTTTGCTGCTGGCTCCTTCCCTGGCCCAGACCTAGATAGACACCGGCACCTGACTGGTACCCAACCCAATCCAAGACCAAGAAGAGGACGCGGCTGGAGAACGGCAGCCAGCAGTTGGGGGGCTGCTGGCTCCTTCCTTGGCCCAGACCTAGATAGACACCGGCACCTGACCGGTACCCAACCCAATCTAAGTCCAAAAAGAGGACGTGGCTGGAGAACGGCAGCCAGCAGTTAGGGGGCTGCTGGCTCCTTCCTTGGCCCAGACCTAGATAGACACCGGCACCTAAAAACCGGTAACCCACCCAAATATAAAAAGACCAAGAAGAGGACGTGGCTGGAGAACGGCAGCCAGCAGTTTGGGGGCTGCTGCTCCTTCCTTGGCCAGACCTAGATAGACACTGGCACCACCTGACCGGTACCCAACCCAATCCAAGACCAAGATGGCGGACGCGGCGGGTGGAGAACGGCAGCCAGCAGTTGGGGGGCTGCTGGCTCCTTCCTTGGCCCAGACCTAGATAGACACCGGCACCTGACCGGTACCCAACCCAATATAAGACCAAGAAGAGGACGTGGCTGGAGAACAGCAGCCAGCAGTTAGGGGGCTGCTGGCTCCTTCCTTGGCCCAGACCTAGATAGACACCGGCACCTGACCGGTACCCAACCCAATATAAGACCAAGAAGAGGACGTGGCTGGAGAACGGCAGCCAGCAGTTGGGGGGCTGCTGGCTCCTTCCTTGGCCCAGACCTAGATAGACACCGGCACCTGACCGGTACCCAACCCAATCCAAGACCAAGAAGAGGACGCGGCTGGAGAACGGCAGCCAGCAGTTGGGGGGCTGCTGGCTCCTTCCCTGGCCCAGACCTAGATAGACACCGGCACCTGACTGGTACCCAACCCAATCCAAGACCAAGAAGAGGACGCGGCTGGAGAACGGCAGCCAGCAGTTGGGGGGCTGCTGGCTCCTTCCTTGGCCCAGACCTAGATAGACACCGGCACCTGACCGGTACCCAACCCAATCTAAGATCCAAAAAGAGGACGTGGCTGAGAACGGCAGCCAGCAGTTTATGGGGGCTGCTGGCTCCTCCTTGGCCCCAGACCTAGATAGACACCGGCACCTGACCGGTACCCAACCAATAAATAATAGAACCAAGAAGAGGACGTGGCTGGAGAACGGCAGCCAGCAGTTGGGGGGCTGCTGGCTCCTTCCTTGGCCCAGACCTAGATAGACACCGGCACCTGACCGGTACCCAACCCAATCCAAGACCAAGAGAAGGATGCGGCTGGAGAACGGCAGCCAGCAGTTCGGGGCTGCTGGCTCCTTCCTTGGGCCACCAGACCCTAGATAGACAACGGGCACCTGACCGGGTACCAACCCAATCCAAGACCCAAGGGAGGAGACGTGGGTGGAGAACGGCAGCCAAGCAAGTTGGGGGGCTGCGGGCTCCTTCCTTGGAGCCCAGACCGCCTAGATAAACCCAGGCCAGCACCTGACGGTACCAACCCAATCCCAAGACCAAGAGGAGGACGTAGCTGGAGAACGGCAGCCAGCAGTTGGGGGTGGGCTGCTGGCTCCTTCCTTGGCCCAGACCTAGATAGACACCGGCAACCTGACGGTTACCAAACCCAACCAAGACCAAGAGGAGGACGTGGATGGAGAACGGCAGGCCAAGCAGTTGGGGGGTGCTGGCTTCCTTCCTTGGCCCAGACCTGATAAACCACCGGCACCTGGACCGGTACCCAAACCCAACCAAGACCAAGAGGAGGAACGTAGGGCGGAGAACGCAGGCAGCAGTTGGGGGGCTGCTGGATCCTTCCTTGCCCAACCTAGGATAGAACACCGCACCTGACCGGTAACCCAACCCAAATTCCAAGACAAGAAGAGGATGCTGGCTCCGGAGAAGGCAGCCAGCATTAGGGGGCCTTGGCCCTGGGGGGCTCCTTCCTTGGCCCAGACCTAGATAGACACCGGCATCTGACCGGTACCCAACCCAATCCAAGACCAAGAAGAGGACGCGGCTGGAGAACGGCAGCCAGCAGTTAGGGGGCTGCTGGCTCCTTCCTTGGCCCAGACCTAGATAGACACTGGCACCTGACCGGTACCCAACCCAATCCAAGACCAAGAGAAGGACGTGGCTGGAGAACGGCAGCCAGCAGTTGGGGGGCTGCTGGCTCCTTCCTTGGCCCAGACCTAGATAGACACCGGCACCTGACCGGTACCCAACCCAATCCAAGACCAAGAGAAGGATGCGGCTGGAGAACTGCAGCCAGCAGTTAGGGGGCTGCTGGCTCCTTCCTTGGCCCAGACCTAGATAGACACCAGCACCTGACCAGTACCCAACCCAATCCAAGACCAAGAGAAGGACGCGGCTGGAGAACGGCAGCCAGCAGTTAGGGGGCTGCTGGCTCCTTCCCTGGCCCGGACCTAGATAGACACCGGCACCTGACCTGACCCGACCTAAAACCAAGATGAAGAGGACGCGGCTGGAGTATGACAGCAGTTAGGGGACTGTTGGCTATTTCCCTGACCCTGGACCTAGATAGACGTCCCTGGCCTGGACTTAGATAGTAACCACAACCTGACCTGACCCCAAAACAAGACAAAAAGGATGCATCTGGAGAACAGCCAGTAGTTGGGGGACTGCTAGCTATATTATCATAATAATAATAATAATAATAATAATAATAATAATAATAATAATAATAATAATAATAATAATAATAACACTAGGCATGATCCGAAGATCCCTGAAAAGGAATCTGGAAAAACTAGAGGCCGAAGTAGCTCCAGGACTCATGCAGAAGAGTGTGATCCTAGAAATGTTGCACATAGTAAGAAAGGTGATGGACTCCTAAGGAGACAGGATGCAACCCAGAACCCCTCACTATAAATACCACCCAGCCGAAATGGAGGAATGTGATAGACAAAAAAAAAAAATAATAATAATAATAATAATTGAGTGAGAAAATCAATTATAATAGTAATAATTATACTTAACTAATAATAATAATAATAATAATATGTAATAATAATGAAGAAAGTATCACTCATTGATGTCGCAATACCATGGGACACCAGAGTTGAAGATAAAAAGAGGGAAAAAATGGATAAGTATCAAGACCTGAAAATAGAAATAAGGATATGGGATATGCCAGTGGAAATCATACCCATAATCATAGGAATACTAGGCACGATCCCAAGATCCCTGAAAAGGAATCTAGCAAAATTAGAGGCTGAAGTAGCTCCAGGACTCATGCAGAAGAAAGTGATCCTAGAAACGGTGCACATAGTAAGAAGAGTGATGGACTCCTAAGGAGGCAGGATGCAACTAGGAACCCCACACTATATACCACCCAATCGAATTGGAGGACTGTGATAGACAAAAAAAAAAATAATAATAAAAAAAAAATAATAATAATGTCTTTTTGTGGGAAATTGATGCAGATCTGCAAACAACTAAAAAATATTCTTTACATTGTAGCTCTTTCCTTTCATTTTACGGTAACTACCCATTTAAGTGCAATACGGGCTCCCCGTTTAGAAGCGGCCCCTAGGGATGAATGTTAAAAAAAAAAAAAAAAAAAAAAAAATAAATAATAAATATCAGAAACATAAACAACATAGGTAAAAACATAAAAGCAGTAAATATCCAGGCCCCTGTAGTAGTTTTCAATTTTACCCATTTTACTTTCCCAAATACTATGTAATGCATTTTATCCTCTCAATCAGCTGTCAATCAGCCAAAGTGGTAAAATTTTACTGTCATCAAATATTGCATTTTGAACTTGAAAATATTTCCTAATTCTTTAATGTGTGCTTTGACCATCTCTGACATTAAATGCATTTACAAATGACCTAACCTAAGTCTCCAGGTCCTTTAAAGCCCTGCTTTCCTACTGTGGTCCTCTACTTGGTCGAATACAGGAGGAGGGGGGGTGGGGGAGGGGTCCTAGGCTATTCTAGGCTATTATGTGTCAAAGACGAAATGTCAGAAATGTTCAAAGCACACATTTAAACATGGTAAAGTAATATTTTCTATCCCAAATTGAAATAAAAGTTTAATGCAAAATAATATAAAACATTTAGCTAAGTAGCCTAAGCAAAATTTTCAAGACCAAACTAAATAAAAGTTTGATGTATAAAATAGGTATAGCCTAAAAGGTAGGTAGTAAATGACCATTAAAAGTAAAAAATAATTAAATAAAGGTTTTACTTACAAAATAAGTTAAGCTGGTAGAACTACCTACTACCTAGGTAAGTAAGAACACCGCGAAGGTTATAGCCTAGGTAGCCTGGTATTGGTATTTCCTTGGAAACTGCCTTTCCCTACTTAGGTAGGTAGTACCCTAGTAGGTACTACTATAACCTAGTATTTTAGGTTCTCATTAAGAATTTACCGTTATTTAATTCGAAATCCAAGGCGAAATAAAGGTATAGCGTAAAATGTCATCGAAACGGTAACTGAAATTCGGCGTTACCAAAGACACTACCAGGTAGGTAGTGGCTAGTGGGGCAGACTACCGAGCAATCAATCAGCTGACGGAGGCTGTCAAATCGTCAGCTAATAGAGATTCAAACGACTCTTCTTAGTTCTTACCTTTACCTATTTGAGCCAGCATAACGTCGCCGGCCTCTCTCTGAATCAGTCCTCGGTTTTCTGAATCAGTTCGCATTATTCAGTGTAAAGTTGAAGCGAATTCAAAGCTAAGACAATAAAAAGAAAATCATAAAACATAACTTCGGAGTAGTAGTAGTAGTAGACGGATTATTTGTTTGAAACGGCTCCCTTGCTTGTTTATTCCTTCTTTGTTTGTGTTTGTTCGCGTTTCTTCTCTCCGAAATACATTTCTTTTAGAAAATCTTTCCTACTCTCCACTTCCTCCTTCAGTTAAATCTACCAATAAGAGTATATTAACTATATAATGAAATGGGTTTCGAGACTTTGCCTTTACAACGGCGCCTCTTGTATTAAGCTCTTTCATTCTATTTTGTCCTTTCTTCCACATTTGATTTAAGGTCTCCTTTTTATTATTTCGTTGTGTTCTTCTTTAAGCAGGATTTTATCAATAATGTTTCTTGATTATCTTCGTATGGTTGTTAAAGGTCAATTATTCGGTTTGTTTGTTTTCTCTGATAGAAAACGAAGACAGTCGTATCGGTTATCATAAACAACAACACTGTTGCGTATAAAGGGATAACTTTACTTCATTTGGTTTTATGTACAATCCTCCACTTGGATGATTACTTCTCCGGAGGACCTTTGTAAGTTTTCAATGTAAGGTGCTTCTTATATTCTATAATTGTCTTCTAGTGTTTTATCGTCATTATCGTATCTTCAACAGAATAGGATTCTTAAAGCTCTTTAAATTTTTTTTTCTTGTATGATCTTCACTTCAGGCTGTATTTTGTTGCATAGACTTGGTGCAAATTCTTCAAATGCCCGAGTGATGACAGCAATTTGCTTCAGTGATTTATAACCTGTGATGATCCTATAAACCCCTGAATTCATGGCCTGTCTTATCCTTTGACAGGCAATCCTTCTTAATTTCTCAGTTATTTATGAGAATAGATATGCTGTATTTTCTTCTTCTTTACAGAGGGCAAATGCCTCATCAGTGCATTTTCCTCCTCTGGATAGGTTTGTGTTTTTAGGCATAATGCCAAGCACTGGGGCAACTAAGGCTATTCAGCGTTGAGACGGAAATTGACAGTGGAAAAGTTTGATAGGTGTAACAAGAGGAAAGCCTCATAGTTGCACTATGAATCAATTGTTACTAAAGGGCAGAAAGTAAGATGAAAGAAAGATAATATGAAAGGAGGTACAATACAAGGAATGAAAGTGATCCGTCTCTGGAGTTTGGTTGTATATCCAGCGGCCTTAATCTGGCTTTTGTGGTGTCTTCCCTCCAATTTTTATAATTCTCAGTTTTATTTCTTTTTCAAATGGATTGAATGAGAAGCACAATGATCAGTTGACTAATTTGACTGTATGTAAGTGTGCTCCCACGATAATAATTATATCTGAAAATATTAGTTTTTGCTCGTTTTATATAATGACGCCTTGTTTTAAGAACATATTAAATGTTCAGTAATCGTTACACCGATTGACAATTAACACTAACTGGCGGTATTGCATCACTATTGAAAAACACATTAGTTACATAAATAAAGGCCACCTAAAAAATGCAATATTTGATTTTGATTTTTATAGATTTTTGGCATTATGCCGAGCTCTGGGCCAGTTAACGCCATTCAGCGCAGAAATGGAAATTGGCAGTAAAAGGTTTGAAAGGTGTTACAGGAGGAAAACCTCGCTGTTGCACTATGAAACAACTGTTAGGAGAGGGTGGACAGTAAGATGGAAGAAAGAGATTATGAACGGAGGTACTGTAAAAGGGATGAATGTAGTTGCAGCTGGGGGCCGAAGGGACGCTGCAAAGAACCTCAAGTGATGCCTACATTGCACCAAATGAGATGCAATGACGGCACTAACCCCCTAAGGAGTACAAAATGCAATATATAAATAGAATTTATGTTAACTTGCATGTTTATATAACTATGTCTATAAGAACAAATTATCATTACATTACTACTCAGTTCAGGTGATAAACATGGTAACTGGGCCTTTTCCATCTTAATGTCATTAATTGCTAGATCCAGTTTTTTTACTTCCTCTGCCTGTCACGCAAAAAATAGATATTTGGTTGGATTTGGGAGCAAATAATATTCCAACATTCAAGCTAATGGAAATATTTGAAAATGAGTAGATTTTAGTGTTTAGTTAAATGTGAAATGTCAGCAGATTGCAACATGAGGAATTCTAGTATCACCATCACTTGCTACATCTATGAGGAGCTAAAGAAGTTATGCTTACTGGGGGCATGTGACACAACATGAAATTAAGGCACCAATATTCACACAAGAACATATTAGTACCGCAATTACCTGCACTAATACAGGTAAGGCCCTTATGGATAACAGAAGTTTGTGGATACTGTTGAGATAACCTGTATGTATTAGTATTACAGTATAGTACTGTATATTATCAGGTGATTCACAAAAAAAGGAGACTAAATAATAAGAAATGTATTAACACAATTCAACACACATTCAATACTTTCTCTCATTTACCTGCATTCAATGATGAAACTGTTTATGTGGGCTTCACAGTCCTACATTGCAAACTTTGCACATGAAATAAGTTCTAATCTTTTTTGGGTCTTAGAATGTATGAAAAGTACACAATATATTTTTATCTAGGTTGTATTGTTTTTATGTTGTGGATTTTCTCTCACAAGGCATGCTTCGGATGTCAGTGCCTAACTAGAAAAACAAAATCCAAATGGATAGGACTGAATCACTTGTGACCTGATACCTTGTCCATAGTGTGGACCAGCCAACCCACAATACTGCTCATATTTTTAATCCTCAGAGGACATCAACGAGCCTTTGGAATTTTCCCCAAGTGCATAAAACTCCAGGAAAAAAAGTGAAAATGCTCCAGTTGATTTCACATTGTCTTTTGCAATAAGAAAAGACCCTATATTTTACATATCTGACATTTTTCTTAAAAAGTTGTTATAGGATAGACACTTCCAAGCTTACTAGAAAAGCAGTAAAAATTGTGTAAATATTTTTCTGGGCTTGGCCGTGTCGCTCCGTGAAATAGGTTCCTTTAGCACTATTTCTAAGGTAAAATATTGTTATAATACCAGAGAACCGCTAAATTGGAAATGCCAGAATATTCTGGCTCGCTCACCTTTATTAAAAGGCGTCAGTATGGTTTCTGGGGCGAAAATCCCTTAAGTAGGGTAATATACACAATTTCTGACCGGCCATTTTCTTTTGGATGGAGTTAAATTTATAGAAAAGTCATGTCAATTCATTTTACAACCATACAACAACAAATAACTCAATGCAAAAATGATTTTTTTATGATAAAATGGGTACATTTTGTGTAAATATATTTAGAGATTTCAGTAATTAAGGGTGATTGAAAAGTATATACAATAGTATAGTATAACTTTTATTGCACAAAAATAAAACAGAATATTTCTAAGTATCATGTATACACAAGAGGACACACTGAAAATTGAGAGCATTATAAAAAATAAAAGTTATTTTTCTTTTTACATAGACCTAAGTAAATATATACAGTAAAAATGAAATAGGAATTTTCATTAAGAAAATTTTACAACAAAACTTTTTTCCCAGATTTTTTTTGTACTTGCTTACAGAATGATATAGTATTTTGAAGCATGGCATCATACACAAAGGGGGTTTGTTGGGGCAAGTTTTACAATGATAGGTTGTCTGTCTTCTTTTGCAATGCCCATTTTTCTTGAAGATGCAGTCACTGCTTCTTATGCTACAAACAATACAATCAGGTTTGTATTTCTGTCTGCAAACCGAGCAAAGAAATGCATGCCCGTGAGTCTGTCTGATAACCGCACCTCCAATTTCCTCTTACCAATCAGTGGCCTATTTGAATACCCTTCCAACAACCCATTTACCACGTGTTCTCTAAATTCCCTCTGACTTAGTTTTTTATGATGATTTTGGATATCGTAAGCTATTTTTGCATAAACTAAAGCCACCTCTATAACAAAAAGCCATATAACCTGGTACCATTTCTTATTCCTCTGACTATGTATTATTATATGTTGCACATAGTTGATAAAACCTGTCTACCCCTCCCATAAATGTATTTTAATAAGATTAAATGAATGGTTTATATGTGCAATTCTATTGACTTTTTTTTATTATTTTACTGTCACCCCTGTCACAGTTGACTCACCAACAGGTGACATGTTCACTTTGCCACTATCCTGCCAAGTTGCTGCTACCATTTGATTTTTACGATCTGTCCATATCATTGGAATGCCTCCTCCTTCATTTTAGCTTTTACCATTTCCTTGGGCAGACCCTTTTCATTTTCACAAACAATGCCACAAGCACCAACTTCTCTCTCCCTTAGCTTACTAAACAGCTCTACACTTGTATAACACTTATCCACAAAGAGTACCTGGCCTTCATTTTCAAACCCTTCAAGCAATGCTAAGGTAACCTTAGACCCTAACCCACCTTCAACAGATTGTTGATCACCTGCTTCCTCACCTGTATACACACTGAAATGCAAAAAGGTAAAAAGTTTTGGTATCGCAAAGAGACCAGAGTTTTATCCGCGACATTGTTAATTTTGAAGATGAGCATTGTTTCATACACAACCTACCCTTGAATTTCAACATGGAGGTATTACAATGTCCCCAATGTTACTCTAAAATAATCTAACTTGAAGGCAGCCTAGCCTACACTATGTAATCTACATACTAATTATACAAACACACTGTCAATTCCTTTTTATTTTTAATTGGTCTGTAATTGCTGTATTAATATCAGGTAATTCTGGTGGTTCAATGCAGATTGGAGATTGCACAGGCAGTGAACAACTTATAATACAAACAAACAAATTGCATAGTACTTCAATGAGGTCAGGCTGTTGATGGCTATGATGAACTAAATATCGGAAGAGGAGGATGGTGATGATAAAGCAGCAGGTTCATCAATACGTTCCTCTTCAGCTGTTAGTTCGCGAGAGGGTAGAGCCATATTAGCTTGCACAGCACGTTTTTTTCGTTTTTCATAAATGACTCGATAACATGCAAGAACATCTCTAACTCCTCTCTCAACTTCAGCAAATTGTTCCAAGTTCACATCCATTTTACTGAAAAGTTTCATTCCGTGTTCAATCGAAGCAAATGCCTCTGCCATTGCTTTTATCGTAAACATTTGCTCTGGCTCTTCTTCAATTTCTTCTTCCTCTTCTGCAAATTCAATTAAATCTTCTGCCTTTAGCTCTACATCTTGTACATCTATGAGTTTTCGGATATCTTCCTCTTCAAGTTCTAAATCTAAACATTTCCCAAGTGAGACAATCTTTTTATTAATTTCCACTACTGCTCCATCCTTATCAAAACCTTTAATTGAATTTACATACATTTTTAGCAGATTTTTCCAAATCCCATTCATACACTCTTTTGTTACCTCCTTCCATGCCCTTCCAATATTCAGAATGGCATTTAGAACACTGAATTCCTCCCAGAAAGTTCTGAGCTCTTTGTCCTCGTTATCCTTAGCCTCAACAGCTTGCGAGAACATGTTCTGAAGATAATAGGCCTTGAACATAGCCAATGCACCCTGATTCATAGGTTGTATGAGAGAAGTTGTGTTTGATGGCAGAAACACAACTTTTACATTTTTGTTAATATCTCCAATGTGCTGGGGGTAGCAGGGAGCACTGTCCAAAACCAGCAGAATTTTGAAGGGGATGCTGTTTTCCCTACAATAATCTTTCACTTCTGGAATAAAGCAATGCATAAACCAGTCTTCGAATAGGAGTGCAGTCATCTGTGCTTTCTTATTATGCCTGTAATGCACATGAAGCGTATGTTTGCCTTTTGCTAATGACCCCAGCTTTGCAGAGTGATAAATCATGAATGGCTTGAGTTTATAACCAGTCACATTTCCCCCAAGCAGAAGAGTCAGTCTATCTTTGAATGTCTTCAACTTGGGCATCGTTTTTGCCTCTTTGTGGATGTAGGACCATTCAGGCATACGCTTCCAATACAGCCCTGTTTTGTCGACATTAAAGATCTGTCCCGGCAAGTAACCTTCATTAAGAATGAACTTAAGAAAAATATCCTTAAATTTAGCAGCTTCAGCACTTGCAGTGTCACTGCTAAAGTTCACACTATGAAAATTATGGTGGGTTTTGAAACGATGAAACCATCCACGACTTGCTACAAAATTTTTGTTGTGGGTATCATCATAGTGCTTCTTTAGTTCTTCAAAAAGCAAGTGTGCCTTTGCTTGAATGGTCAAGAGGCTGAGTGGCATACACTTTTGTATCTGGTCCTCCATCCACGTGACCAGTAACTGCTCCATTTCTTCCAAAGGCCCTGTCCTCTTCTTTGTTATAATCGTCGAATGAATCAAAGCAGGTGCCTTTACAGCATCCCCTATCAGTTTCTCATCCTTGTTGATGGTGGATACTGTTGACAGCGATAGATGCTCGTCACGTGCGATGGCCATGACTGCCTGTAAATATAACATCACAAATAAATACGTATACACAAGGTAAGTACTATATACCAAGGATTAATGTTGCCAGAGGTATAAGCAATTGTGGATACAGTGTTTTTATCTTTATACCCATTTTCTGCATGTGTATACACACAACCCCATGTCCGCGTTCTCAAGATTCGTGGACTCGCCTATTCCTACTCTTCATCTTGGTCAAGTTAAAAGTATTGTATTTTCATAAGGCAGCTGCAATTATACCAAAAACATTAACTCTTACCTCAGCTTCTTCTCTAGTTGCTGGTCCTTGTCCACCCAAAACTCGACCTTGCAGTGATATGTGGCCCACATAAGTATATCTTGTCAAAGGAGTAAACCATGGATCTTCAGCACCAAAGTTAACCTGTAGGGCAGGAGTGAGTTGAATAAACATGGACCAACATACTAGTATTGGTCCAACATGATAGGTTATTATGTACAGCACTTATAGGTCAATGTGAAGAAATACTGGTCCTACATGATAGGCTATAGTCAAACCAGCAGGCAATAGGTTTCTCTTGGACTATATCATTCACAGTTGACCCTTGACAGTTGCTAAAAAACACACACACACCCCCAGACCAAGCAAACTTTGATTTTGGCCATTTAAGAAAAATAACATCAATGGAAAGAGGAAGACAAGGGAACGCACATGGTATAAGAAAAAAAATCCTCCCTAGCTTCCACGGGAAGTTGAAAGTGACAATTTACAACACACTTTTGGGCCTCATTTACAAGACAATAGTAAATTTTACCAAGTTATACATGCTTTTTCTAATAATCTTTTCTAATAATTTGCCACTCAGCAAAGGGTAGTTAATCAATTAACTGCAATTTTGCTATAAAAGTGAACTACTGATGTACTACTCCATCAAGAAACAATAAAAGAAGAAACTCATTCTGAAGCTTTCAGCCGAATCTACTCAACTTTTGAAATGGATACCAAAGTCCACTAAATGACCGGCAAAAAATGAACAACTGCTGCCAACACCTGAAGTTATCACCACTGGAATGCCACACTTTGACTGCTGTGCTGATTATAGTGATGTACACTAATGGAGTGGGGACTAAGTCTTTCTTCCTCAGTATCTTCTCAACGGATCCAAATGCTGTGTCACATGGGAAGTACGAGTGGCCACTTTTCATAAAAATCATTCCACTCGTATCAATCTTCTTGCAGGAACCTGTTGCAGAGCCATGAGCCAAACATTGACGTTTTTGTTTTGACCCCCGCAGTTGTGCAGAATATGCGGAGGGTTGAGAACTTCTGGTGTTCCTGGTCCAGTTTAATCTGCTGCCACTTTAATGCACAGCAGGCCACCTCATTAGAGCCATGTCCCCCTGACACCTCATCCCAGACAAACATTGTTCCCTCCAACCAAGTAGATACAGAAGTTGTATACCTACAACTTTCTTTTGTAGTATGCCACACATACACTGAGTTTTAGACATGGCAGGGTTTGTTGCAAATCCATTGCCACAAGTTTGACATCCCTGCCATCAAGAACACCTTAAGGAAGTGCATACTTCCCAGCCTGATGAAGAGTGCTTGTGGGCCTTCTGCACTTTGCTTGTGATTGTGCCATTGCAGTTTCAAGTGTTCAACATCAATCTCCTCTTGCCCTTTGTCCTGGATTTCAGTTGCCAGCTGCTAACAAGTTATGCAGATGTCAGTCCTGGGTGGCTGGAAAACAATACGTATTGTAGTCACAGGTGCATACAGTCCTATAGAATTGTTCTGAAACTTTTTCCTCATCAGGGTAATGTTCATACATCCAGTCCTCATAACGGATATACAGTGCACCTATAGTAGTTCCATCAGATTCATCCAGGTACCATCAGAAAGGTGTGTGGAGGCAGCTATTATGATGCTCTGCAAACTGCACCTTCCAGCAAAGGCTCAGGTGGCAGAGTGGTAACACTACTACAAGACCAAGGATAAATATAAAATTAGAAGTTTCACAGAGACAACGAGAGAATGAATTAGGTCCACATGGTTGGAGGGGAATTTACAAGTGAAGTCAGGCCTGGGGACCAGGGGCAAGATGGTTCCACTGAACTCTTATTGATTGTTCCCCGAACTGCAGCAGTCATGGGAATCACATACAGAGAACTAATGAAGGACTACCAGAAAAACAGCTGAAATAACAGGGCTGGAGGACCTTCAGGAAAACAGGCAGGCAGAGGACAAGGTACTTCAGAAACTTTATCATTTCTTGCAAAGATCTCTAGGAATCCTTACATGGATCTGACACTGATGCAAGGGAAGAGTCCCACGAAACTTGAGGATACCCTTAACCATATTCAACAGTGATGACTTTCAAGGAAAATGAATGTTTAGAGAGGTCTAACAATGGGTTTGAGATAATGGAACCAAATGAGGAGAGAGTGTCCTTGAAGAGCCACGGCAGCCAAGTGTGCAAGTTCAGTGAAGAAGTCCAAACGAACCTGTGTTGGCTGGGGGGAAGAAAAAAGGGGGTAGCTGCAAGAAGAATGGAAGTAGAAAAATAGCAGAAAAACAAAGCCACAGGATAGGACCAGTACTGACAGAAGGCTGAGAAAGCTGGGGCAAAGAAGCAGAACGAACAGGGACTAGACATGGCACCTTCCCATTCAATGGATAAAAAATGTTAGGTAGTACTATCTCTACAAATGCAGAAATAGCAGACAGCTAAGCAAAATCTACATACTGCATAAATTAATTTACATATACTAAATGATCAAGTTTCAAATTTTACAGACATCAGTGTCTGTGTTGAAAATAATTAAATGTACTTAGTGCAAAATTGAAAATTTTCGTGTGATGCAAATTTCATACCATTCCATAGCAAAGCATATGGTTAGTTCATGACTCTGCCACCTGGCACCTTGCAGGACCCCAGGCTGTGAGTATGTAATAAGGAATAGTCATACACCCAGCCTTTCTCATGTCGGTTGTGCACTTCAGTGCGCTGTAGCCACTTTGTGTTCACTTAATGTAAACACCTTAGGATTGTAAGATGTCAAGTTTAAATTGTAAGAGAAGAGGTGATGAAGCTGATAATGCTAAGAAAATCAGACCATCTCAATAGAAAGTAAAAACAATAGGAGTGAAGTGAGTGTTGCAGCTAAAATCCACCAAAAATCAATAACAAACTTACGATAACTTTTCATATTTTCTTCCAACTCCTAGATGACATACATAAATCATGTCAAAAACTACTGTAACAGAAAGGTATCCCTACGTATCAATGGCAATTAACAGCAAGATATGAGAGAGAGAGAGAGAGAGAGAGAGAGGAGAGACGAGAGAGAGAGAGAGAGAGAGAGAGAGAGAGAGAGAGAGAGAGCTTGAAAAGTTTGGATTTCTGAATATATAGATTCATGGTCATGGTGCAGTTGGTGGATCAAATTACAAATAAAGAAGTAGCCGGTAAACCTCAAAGATGGCTTAGATATGCAATGGGAAGGGATCAGAAAATGTTAATCTGAGATTTCAAGCCAAATGTTGCCAAGACATGAGTAGAAAGAGAGAACTCATCTCCTATTCAGTTTGAAAGTTAAAATTATGGGACGACAATCAATTTTACATACTTTTCATAATTAAAATCCCCTGATAGGGGTAGCTATTCTATTTCATTTATTTTCTTTGATATTTTCATGTGTATAATCTTTACACACATAATATTCATAAGAGGGCTTCAAACTTAGCCACCCTCCCCCTCCCCCCCCCACAATTGGGGAATTGTGTATTGACTAACTTATTATTTCATAGGATATTGTTAGAAGACTTTTTCTTCTGCTGACATGACCATTAGCTTATTCCAGCCTTGTA
Source organism: Macrobrachium nipponense (assembly GCF_015104395.2). Lineage (NCBI taxonomy): Eukaryota > Metazoa > Arthropoda > Malacostraca > Decapoda > Palaemonidae > Macrobrachium > Macrobrachium nipponense. The sequence goes on from NC_087212.1 coordinate 35,313,288, forward strand.
TCTCCTTTGGCAATAAAACTGGTTCCCCAATATCCCCAACCTAACTCCTCCCAATGAGACTCTTGGCCTTATTTACCAGCTATTAAGATTAGATTTTGTTATTTCATAGAAAAAATCAACATATAAATTACAATGTTTTGTTCATTTCAAATGAAATCTTTTCAAGATGAGAAACTGCTTTCCAATTTACCTTAAAACTGCAATTTTTGGTCGCAATGTGTGGAAACAGGGCCCTTTCACCGAGCGTGCTACGCAAGATCTCGTATGCCACCCCCTGGTTCTCCCCATTGACAGCGAACAACATAACAATGGGTTCGGCTTCCAAATCAAGGTAACAGCCGACAACGTCACCTTTACCAAACGTTTTCCCATAGTCCTGAAAATTTAATCCACAAAGAAATTAGGAAGAACATGAACAAGAATTTGTGTTGAAAAGTTGAAAATGCACATAGCTCAAGCTACACAAACAGTAATGGAACAATGTGATGTTACAGTTCAATCAAACAATGAACAACAGAATTAATTTTAAGCTATTCTCAAGTAATATTTTAGATGGAAGTATAGTACACAATGGAATTCATACATCATTCTTACACCTCATGTTAACCATGACCAAGAACTTGATCAAATCTTAAGACTTGACAGATATTTGGCCACTGTAACTGCTTAAATGCGACTTTTTTGTTTTCAACTAAGGATATAACCAATACATAATCATTTAAATTAATTTCACCAACACTTGCAAAGGAGAGACTAGGATACACTTTGATAGCAAAATCCACATCAAATGTTGAACTCAATGCTAATCTACCAATTAACAAACTTTATATAGCAACATTACAAAATGAAAAGGATTTTTCAGAGGACATGATCATCAATGCATAATCATGTTTGAAACTGTACAGTTGCTATCCTTCACACTAAGAATGTTACTAATGCTTTCAAAATATCTGTAATACATATGAAATTAAGCTGTTCACTGCCTTCACCATCACTACCATAACACCAACCTTGAACTTCAAATTGGTGGAAGCCTTCCCAGTGCCACCATATCCGTAACTGAAGGGATCTTCCCCAAGTGTCAAACCAGCCTCATCGATTGACCAACCAACACGAACCACGTGGGGGTGTTGCTCATCTTCTTCCTGGTGCGGTACAGGCAAACAGTCCAAAACCTTCACCTCATAGAAGATTCTTCCCCTTGTGAAACCGTATGTGGCTCTCACTCCATGCCATACATAGCCAAAGCCTTGTGTGGTTAATGGCTGTGCACTCAGAAAGTCTTCCTTGTTGATCAATAAACTTAAATCTGAGTTATCTGAAAAGAAGAAAGACTACATTGAGACATTACAGATTACTCAACCAATTTCGAAAGACAAAGTACAGGGCTCTAACACTGAAACTGTCATAAGAATTAATAGCTAAGAAGGTTGGAGAGCAAGACAAGAAGAAAGCATGAATGTAGGTAAAGTAAAGGGCTAAAAGGATGGTGCAGTTCTGGGCCAAGGTAACATTGTAAACACCCTTTACTAATGTCTACAGCAGACTACATGGTGCACTGACAGCACTTCTTTGCTAAGAATTAGCAGAAAGAGATGATGATGATCATCATCAGTCAGTACTGAAGAACTTAAGAGATACCATAAACTTTACACAAACTCAAAAAGGTACTAAATTTAATAAGCTATGGTCTTACGCTAAAGTAATACAGCATTTACAATATCAGTTATTAGATAACAAAGTGAGCATTTATCATTATTTGAATTAAATTGCTATATTTATTTGGAGAATGGAACAGGAATAAAATAAAAATAAAGGTTAGCTATTCAAAAGTAGTGCAAAAACCAGAGAATGGCTGGAAAATAAATGTAAAGGACTGAACTTAAAACATAAACACATACCAAAGTAAAAGTAGGTTGAAGGATGCCAGCAATAAACAGGAGTAGACTGATACAACATAATGAGAAACACAAATGCACACTGGAAAAGAGCCACTGTCAACTGACATAAAAGTGGCTGATTACAAGCTCAAATACTGGTGTAGTAATGTGTACAAATCAATATCATAAACCATTCAACATGGCAAATTTTTAATCAATTTGTATTTTTCATAGCTAACAAACCTAAGGTCCTAACAATAGGATCATCTTCTTTCTTGCACCAGCTGGAAACCAGTTAAAAAATCAAAGATTGTAAAGCCCTTAAGGAATCTATGGCATCTGGCAACCCATACATATCCAGGTGGAAGCTGGTCACTGACCAAGCATGGGATCTTGTGAGGCATCAGTCTTGATTAACAATAATAAAATTTCTAAAGCTAACAGAACAAACTTTGGAGAAAATAATATGGATAAAATATGACATCCCCAACAAGCAGGATGGACTGGACCAACATAATTGATTCCCTGCAGATACTACTATTGTTTATCCAACTGTATAAAATCCATTTTTCATTTCATCTCTCACCATTTCATCTTAAAAAAAAATATCTACCAACTAGATGTGACAGAAGGAAATAACTACTGTCTAGACTCTAGAACAATGGCAATACAGTTGTACCTCAGACTGAACTTAACCAGTCTCAGAAGGTTTTGGTTTATTAATAACCAAAAAAGAAATATACATTCATAATAATCATTATTTATTAACATTGTCTTTACAAAAATACAAAGGAAAACTTTGAACACCCGTATCTCAAAACTATACATACTGACCTTCAAATTCTATCTTTTCACTTAGTTTTAAAGCTATAGCATTGAAATTTGGTATATATCTTAGAAAGACATTATAGAACAATCAAATAAAAGTCCTTTTTTCCAATTTTTGTTTCGTCTTTTTTTTATAAATTTGTTTTCCTGATTTATAGCGTTGATTTTTTTACCATAATGAAAAATTCATATCTAGCAAAAAAAATGATTTATAAAAAAAAAAATTAATTTGATTGGAGGTCTATATCAGGTCTATACTTATATGGTAGTAATCCCAGGTCTTAATATCAAATATCAAGGGAGGAGATAGAATTTGAAAAATGGTTATTTTCGGGATAAATAGCCCTGGCGTCACAAAACCGAAGGTCAGAGGTGAAAATCATAAGTGGTTTGGAGATGTCCCAAGTCACCTTATTATGTGGTATGAATGTCAAAGTCCTGTCCTTAAAAAATGGCATCAGCCGGCCGGGCCCCTTAATGCTAACTTCCCTCAATCTCAAGCAGCCCCTTAGAAGGAAAGTGAAGGAACTTCTTAGGAGGGTAAGAGGTAGCCTTATTCTTTTTCAACCGGTGAGACTTGGAAGAAGGGGAGAAGGCAGCAGAAGACACAGGTGAGGATGTTTGAAGATGCTCATCTCACAGGAACTCTTCTCCGACATTCTCTCCAGGAGGAAGCACAACCATTGCCAGGGCAGTTAGGGCAGAAGCACAACATGAGTGGCCCTAGTTAAACGAACATCAGGAGTAACAACAGGATTGACCAGGGCAGCTGCAGCAGAACATACAGGAGCAGCCCGACCGACAACAGTAAGGCCCCGAGCACACTAGCCACTCTGTGGCACCACAAGTGGCCGCGCAAAGTGGCGGGCCAGAGCACACTAGCAACTTTTTAGAGCCACAAGTTGCGACCACATGTGGTTAAGTTTTGAATACCCGGCCACATGTGGTCGCCACACCGATATCACTACATCTCAGTTTCAGCATGGACTCTGAGGAAGAGGCACTGTCACTGCTTATACTTCTGCGACGTCGCCGCCGCCGTCGTTGGAGAGCGCTATGGATGCACCCAATTACTGCTTCGAGATTGACCCACGGACAGTTTTACATGATAATGAGTGACTTAAGAGCAGATGAAGATAAATTTTTTTACTACTTTAGGATGACCCAGGGAAGTTTCAACGAACTCTTGGCCATAATTGGCCCCCACATTCGCAAAGACAGTACACACCTAAGGAAGAGCATTCCAGCTGAGGAGAGACTTGCCATAACATTAAGGTATGTAAATAATACAATTATTTTTAGTGCGTTTATTAAACTGTATTTCCTAATTAAGATTATGAATGCTTCCAATGATAACATTTGTGTTGTCACTTCAGTGTTTTGTTCACAAATTACTCATGACTGAATCATCCGACCATGGGGATACCGCTTGTGTTTCAGATGATTGTGCAGGTGATGGTGTACAGGGTAGTACGGGTTGGCTTTGAGGTACTGTTGATTGTGCATGCATGATGCTAGGAGCGAAATTGTGTGATGTATGACTCGCATGTGAATATGGACTTGGGACTGTTTGTTGATATGAAGTAAAATACAGATGATTTGGATGTTGTTTATACCTCTTGATCACATTCATGATTTCAAGCTTAGCATCGAACTTGACACTCTCAGGAATACTCTTGAAGTCAGGCACCAGACCAAGAAGGAAATCTGTATCATGATCGTGAGGGGCGGTTGCTTTCTTAGCTAAAGCTTCCAGAATAATCTTTTCATCCGAATGTACAATTGATTTCTTCCTTTTTACATTAGAAGTGGAAGGTGCAGGCTCTCCTGGGTTTTCTCGTTCATCTCCCTGCACTGTAGTATCCTCGACTCTTTCAGCTGCATGTGGTTTTGTTGCGCAAATTTCTTGAAGAAAAGACAGCTGTTTGAAGTACAAATATTCCTTCCTCCCACTTCCTGCGCCAGATCCCGATTTTTCTTTCTTCGACAATGTCAATTCTCTTCTATAGGAGTCCCTCAAACTCTTCCATTTCCGTTGTAGATCTGTAGCTGTAAGAAGATGTAAAGATTAGTTATAAAGTTATTAGTCTACACACTAGCTTCATCTAAAATAACTACATGAATAAAATTTCAATGATAGCACAACGTTTTCTCATGTATTATTATTTGTCGGGTTAAATTAAAGTCGCGTCAAAATCTGAGTAAAATGAGTTTCATGTTATAATATGTAACATCCTCTCCCTATAAGTATAGCCACATACGTAAGTAAATGCATTTAATTTAACAATAATATACTGATTTTTAAATGTTCTTTTCAGGTTCTTAGCAACAGGGTGTTCCTCTTTTGAACTACATTACACTTTCCGGTGTGGGAGTTCCAACGCTAGAGGGATCGTGCAAGAAGTGTGCAAGGCGATATGGGTGTATCTACACGACCTATGTTTCCCAGAATTAACAAAGGAAGAATGGCTGAAAATTGAAGAAGGCTTTCGTTGTGAAGCACAGTTTCCGAACTGCATAGGCGCCATCGATGGCAAGCATGTGAGGCTCATTAAACCAACGGGCAGTGGTTCTAACTACTTTTGTTACAAGAAGTATTTTTCAATGGTGTTGTTAGCTGTATGTGACGCAAACTACAGGTTTACTTTTATAGATGTCGGTTCTTATCTACAAAAACAGTAACCTCTACCAAAAAATGCAGCAAAATACACTGAACATTCCGAGCGATAAACCAGTGTCAACGAATGGGGACCCACTTCCCTTTGTTTTCGTTGGTGATGAAGCTTTTGGCCTCTCTACTCACATGCTACGCCCTTATGGGGGAAAAAATCTCGAACACAAAATTTTTTTTTTAATTATCGCATATCAAGAGCGAGGCGATACATCGAAAGTGCTTTTGGCATTCTCACAAATAAATGGCGCATATTTCATAGACCACTGGGATTTACATGTTGGGAATGCCGAAAACATTATCAGGGCATGTTGCGCTTTACACAACTTTGTAAGAGAAAGGGATGGTGTACAGTTTGAAAACACACTGAATGTTGTAGGTCTGACTGATGGTGATGGTGCAATACAAGCAGGATGCCCTCAATCCGCTATAACAATAAGGGCCTAAGCACACTGGCGACTTTGTAGAGCCACAAGTGGCTGCATTTTGTGGCGGGGATATTTTCTCCCATAGGTTCCTATTGTTTTCAAGCTTTGCCGATCACACTTGTGTCTGTGGTTCGCGACTGTGGCAAGCTGTCGCTCGTCCCCGCCACAAACAGCGCATTTTGTGGCGGCGTTTTGTGGCTGGCTGAGAGCACACTAGCGACCTCTGGCGACCACATGTGGCTGCTAATCAGTGATGCAGGGAACTTCGTAGAGGTGAGGTGTGTTGTCCCGCTGTTCAAACAAGGTAAGTTATTAAGCCCCAATAAATTGTACTGAGCATTATTTTTTCAGTGTGAAAGGTCAATATTTATTTATAAACAGACAAACCGTGCCTAATACATAACCTTCCCGTTTTCAACGATAAGTTAATAAATGTAAGTTATAAAAAAGTACAATACAAATTAAATTCTAAATTCAATGAAATACTAACGGATGCAGTTTTTCGCATGTTTTTTTTAACTTTTTTTTGTTTATAATTTAATCAAATAAAGTTAATCACTGCTAAGTAAGATATCATTGGCGTTATTCTGTCATTGTAATCATATTTAAAATTTGTTTCCCACATTTGGCATTATTTGAAATACCATTTGTTATTGTTTGCAGAGTGTGACTTGACAAACTTGTAGTCTGGGCTATATCCCCCATGGCTTCATTCGGCTTTGACACAGACCGATTTATTATTGAAATACAAGATAGGCCAGCGACAAAATTTTGAAAGCAAAGGCATGGGAGGAATTGTACTCTATATTCGTACCCAACTTCAATGTGTTGGATTGCCAAGGAAAAAACAAAGCAAGTAAGTATATTACATTTCATATATTTAAATTCACAATACTTGATATTGTAAGTCTAGTATTTCATACATAGCTGTATAATAATGTATAATAATGTATATCTAATACATAAGTGACACAAGAAATAATTTAGAAAAAAGTTTGTAACACATTACATCCTTTACTATGTCACACATTGACTTGCCCTCCACTCTGCTCCCAGTCCTTCTATCCTGCCACAACACTGATCCTATGCTGGAAAAGTAGTCCGAGAACTTTTCTCTTACAGGAATGTCAGCAGCAGCAACAGGAGCAATCAGGGCAGCTGGGGCAGGAGGCATAGCAGGAGCTGCATCATGACTGGTCGCCAGGGAAACAGGAGGAATCAAGACAGGAGGCACAGCAGGAGTAGATATACTATAGGTACAAAAAGGCAGTGCCACAGCATACAGGAGTACCAAAGTTGAAAATCCTATAGGAAAGGAAAACCAACAATGACAATCCAACAATCTACTGCTGCACCTACGATGCTCAATATCAACCTAAAGAAAAATGCAAAAATGATTGGTAAAAAAGGAGTTGTCTCGCTCCAAGGGTAATTACCTTACTAAGCAGGCCAAGCCCACTGTGAAGAGGTCGCCCAACTGCCAACAAACCCCCCGCCCCCAAAACAACTCCTCAACCGACAAGCAAGCAAAGAGGGTGAAGGAGAGAAACAGGATTGCATGACGGCCAAAAAAAAAAGCAAACTGGAATTCTTACATCCTGGCATTCCCCCGCCTAACCGGACCCGGTACAAAGTTTTACTGCTCCTAACCACCAAGTTTTTTTTTCACAAGAGTTCGCAGTCATCATCCAAATGCCGAAGGTAATCCCTAATGTAAAGGACCAATGGTTTGTATATAGTGCAGGAATAAAACAGTACTATGGGTACTCACCAATGTTCAATAGTGTTGAAGATGATGATGATGATGAATTAGCTGTGCAGTACCGTGAAAATAATGAAAATGACTGTAGAGCGTACTTGAGAAGTTACAGCTCCTCAGAATTCTCCCCCTATTCAAGTAGAGGCATCTCTTCTGCCAGGACTATTATGCTGGGGTTTTCTTTGGGTGGGCGAGGGTTTGGGAGTTTCCGATCAAAGAAAACCGAGTCTGCTCGTCTGCTGCTGTTTTTTCATAGCGGTGAAAAGGGTTCTGTATGCCTCCATGAATGAATTTAGGCCATTTATTGTTTTCAGAGCATGTTCAAAATAGGGATCCCACTCTTCTATGTAGGATTGCAACTGCTGTTAGTCCTCATGATTATGCCAAGACATTCAATTAAAAGACCCTCATCCTCCTCTTGTTGTTCTTGAGCTGATTTATCTCCCTCTTCACTTGCTGACTTGGTCAGCTCAAGCAAATCATCATCTGTCAGGGGGTCAGAGTGGGCATCGATGAGTGTGACTTCTTCTTCACTGCAATCATCAAATCCTTCTCCCCCAAGCAATTTTGTCAATCTCACAGCCTTGTTGACAGCCTCATTGTGAACCTCCTCTGGCAAGAAGCCCTCACCCTCAGAGTCACGGACTGCATCTGGCCAAAGTTTTTCCCAGCACGTATTGAGTGTTTCATTTTTCATTTCTTTGAGGGCAGACTGAATTATTGAAAGGCACGACGCTATGGTGAATTTTTTCCAGTATTCTTTTAAGGTGAAATCCTCCATCATTTCCATTGCATTCACCAGGTGTTGGAGAGAGTTGCGTGTGTAGAGGGCCTTAAATTCACGGATCATGCCTTGGTCCATAGGTTGTATGAGGGAGGTGGTGTTGGAAGGGAGGAATTCGATCTGCACACCATCATACGACAGATCTAAAGGGTGCCCTTCGGCAGTGTTCATGAGTAGCAACACCATAAATTCAAAGCCTAGGTTAAGGAGGTATTTCTCCACTTCAGGTATGAAACTACGGTGGAACCAGTTGGATGCTATGACTTTGGTTATCCAGGCCTTGGGATTATGCATCCAGTAGACAGGTAGGGCATTCTTATTTTGTTCTTGAGGGCCCTGGGGTTTGCAGACTTGTAACTCAGGCCTGGTTTAAGCAAGTGGCCTGCAGCATTCCCACACACAATGAGCGTGATTCTGTCCTTTTGGGCCTTAAATCCAGGAGCTTTGGCCTCTTCCTTCATCAGGTATGTTCTTGATGGCATTTTCTTCCAGAATAATTCAGTCTCATCCATGTTGAAGACTTGTGTTCAGGCCTGTATCCCTTCTCATGGATGATTTATTTGAAGGTCTCCAGATACCTATCTGCGGCTTCAGCGTCAACATGCAGCTTCTCTATGCAACCTCACACTCCTTAGGTTATAACAGTTTGAAAACTTTTCAAACCACCCTCTGCTAGCCTGAAAATTTCCAGGTCGTGGTGGTGTTGATGTTCCTGGCTGTGGGTCCTGTGTATCATCTTCAACAAGCTTTGCATAAAGATTCAAAGCCTTCTTCCGAATCACATTGATCTGCAAGTGGATGTCCCTTTTACGGCAGTCTTCAATCCATAGTGAAAGGACAGATTCCATCTTAACAATGTATGGGTCTCTTTTGGTTGAAACCTGGTTAGCTGCATGCAGGTAGCTCTTGGAGACCAATCTTCTAATTTCGGCCTCTCTACTCTTTAAAGAGCGTACGGAGCTTTCATTCATTCCATATTGGCATCCTACGCCTGAAGCAGTCTTGCCAGATTTCAATAAATACACGCAGTCCCTGGCTTACGACGGCTCCGGGTTACGACGGGTTTTCTTAAATATTCATTGAAAAATCCGCCCTGGGTTAAGATGGTTGGTCCGACTTTACAACGCTGACGCTTCCGACGCTCCGAGTTCATGACGCTTTTAAAAAACGCATACTATGATAAAAATCCTTTATAGTTTAGCACAGTATATTAATAAAAATAAGTTTCTGGTTAGATTACAAAAAATTTTTTGAGTTATGATGATTTTCGACACTTTTTATGTCGTATCATATGTGAACCAGTTTCCGAGCGAATGGATACTAGCTTATGATGTTCCAAGTTTACAACAGTTTTCAATATAATGCATACTATATAAAAATAATCATTCTTGTTTACAGTAATAATAAAAAACAGTTTGTGGTTAGATTACAACACAAATTCAAATGTCACAATGTTTTTCTATGCTTTTTAATGACGCCTCATATGCGGAACTAGTTTCCGAGCTTACGACGTTCAAAGTTTATAACCGTATTCAAAATCGCATACTATATGAAAAAATAATTTCTTGTTTACAGTATTAATAAAAAAATTAAGTTTCTGGTTAGATTACAACACAAATTCAAAGGTCACAATGTTTTTTTATGCTTTTTAATGATACCTCATACGCAGAACTAGTTTCTGAGCGGAGGGCCCATAAATTAATTTACGCTATTAACTGTAAGGTAAATTGACTGGACAACGACCTAGCCGGGTCGAGGACGCTGTGCAGCATAACAATACCAAACAGCGCCACTTCAATCACATGGTTGCCTTCATTTTGCTACGTTGCTGAATTTTTAGCATTTTTCATGCCTTTACTATGGCTCCCAAACGGCAGAGTACTTCCTCCGATGATAGTTCATCCAAGAAGAGGAAGGTCATCACCATAGAGGTAAAGTACGACGTCGTTAAACGTTCTGAGAAGGGAGAGACAAACACAGAGATAGGTCGTGCTTTGGGGCTTAGCAGGACGACGGTGGTAACCATAGTGAAGGACAAGGAACGCATTCTGAAGCACATTAAGGATGCTGCACCGATGAAGGCAACGGTGATTAACATGAAGCAACGTAGCCAGAGCATTGTGGAAATGGAGAAGTTGCTGATGATCTGGCTGGAGGACCAGAACCAGCGACGTGTTCCAGTGAGCCTAAGTGTGATCCAGGAGAAGGCTAGAGAGCTGCATGAGGCAGTAGTGAAAAAGTATGGGGAAGGCAGTGCTAGTGGTGAATTTTCTGCGAGTAGAGGTTGGTTTAACCATTTTAAGGCTCGTGCTAATTTGCATAATGTGAAGCTGCTAGTGCTGATAGCAAAGCAGCAGAAAGTTTTCCTAGTGGTTTGGCTGAAATAATTAAGGATGGTGGTTACACAGCTGACCAAGTTTTTAATGTAGATGAGACTGGCTTATTTTGGAAAAGGATGCCCAACTGTACGTACCTTTCCAAGGAGGAGAAGTCAGCACCTGGCCATAAAGCTGGTAAGGAGTGACTGACTTTACTCTTTGGGGCCAATGCAAGTGGTAACTTGAAACTTAAGCCCTTGCTAGTGTATTTGGCCGAGAATCCTAGGGCTTTCAAGGGCATTTTCAAGAGTCAACTCCCTGTCATTTGGAAGGCTTGGGTTACCTTGATGATCTTCGAAGATTGGTTCAATGACCATTTCGTACCAGCAGTGGAACAGTATTTGTCTTCGAAGGGTCTGCCTTTTAAGGTTCTTTTAGTTTTAGACAATGACCCTGGTCACCCTTCAAATTTGAGCAACATGCACCCTAATGTGAAGGTGGTGTACCTTCCACCAAATACAACATCGCTTATACAGCCAATGGACCAGGGAGTAATTGCTAACTTCAAGGCTTACTACCTTAGAAGGACAATACGCTCTGCTTTGAGGGCCATCGAAGGTAACAAGTTGACTCTGAAACAGTTTTGGAAGGGCTACAACATCGCTGATGCAGTCAGGAACATTGTAAGTGCTTGGGACGAGGTGAAGACGACCACTTTAAATGGGGCCTGGAAGATATTGTGTCCACAGTTTTGAAGGCTTTGACCAGGCAGAAGACGTCGAGACTGTGACGAGGAAAATCGTAGGGCTAAGCAAGAGGCTGCAACTATATCTGGAAGCTGAGGATGTTACAGAGCTGCTGGCATCCCATGGAGAGGAGTTGTCAGCAGAGGACCTCCTTGAGCTGGAGCAGCAGATGATTGAGGAGGAGTTAGAGGTACCAGAGCCAAAAGCCAGGTCATTAACTGTCAAAGGCTTTTCAGAGGGTTTTACTCATCTGGAGAGAGCCTTGGCTTCTTTTGAGGCAGAAGACCCTAACGTTGCCAGGTTTGACAAAATCCGGAGAGGGATCATGGATTTGGTAACTTTCTACCAGGAAACCCTGAAGGAGAAGCAGGTGAAGAAAAGTGTGCAGTTAGGCTTGACACTTTCTTCCACAAGTCTCCAGTACCACCTCCCACTCCTAGTCCTGGTAAGGAATTCTGAACTCTTTTAATTTATTTTGTTTACATACTGTAATATAAAATGTGTTAATTTTTTAATGTACATATAAATGTTAGTGTATTGTAACTTCATTAATTTTTATCATTTGTATTTTATTGCAGAAGTGGTGCCAAATCCAGATTCCCCTGTACTACCTGGACCCTCTTGTAGCAGCCCGTCCACCTCTAGCAGGTAAGAAATTTAATTTTTCTCATTTTCATGTTGGGAATTGTTTACTACATTATGACATACATACCATGTACACTATTACTACAATGTGTTTGATGTTGCATAACCTAATATTTTTCTTTATGTATCATTCCAGACCCCTTTGATAGTGAGGATGACCCAGATGACCCTGAGCCTTTCCATGGTTTTGATGTCTCGCCCTATTCATCAGGTAATGAATCCTTAACAATTTTTTAAAATGTTTTATAAATTGCTAATAGAAATTGTATAAAAAGTGTACATATGTACACTAAGTACTACTACATCCACCTTATTATGTACCCTATCATTCTTTCCAGATCTAGATGTAGCCTCCTCAGAGCCCAAATCAGTAGATACAACAACTGACCTCTCCAACTCCATCAGGTAAAAGAATTCTTCATTTTTTTAATTGTACATATGTCACACAGTAAATATTACTACATATATTAGGGCTTGTGCCTTGTATGATAAGGCACCCTATGAGGTAATGTTAGACTAGCGATAATCTATACGCTAAGTCGGTTGGTATTGCACTTCCATCTTCAATGGAGTGTCTGGGGTTTTGTAGATCACTTACGAAGTCGGTATTATCTTTACGACGATGTGTTAAACTCATGGTTCGGTGAGGTTCTTGTAGAAAACACAAGGTATAAAAAATAGTATATTCTTCTGAAGTTTTACATGATGATCAGGTATGATTGTACAAGTCTTCTAATAACGATAGCTTGATTGCTTCTGCCAATGATGATGGCTAATCCTATTCCTCTACATGATAAAGCTTAGGTAAAGAGGTACAGGTCTTCTAATGACGATCACTAACTCTGTTCTGCTTCTCTACCATCTCTGTTACAAGTTATGAAGGAACAGACAGTAGTTCGAACATATGAACATACTATCAGATGACATAGTTTCATACGAACACACAATCGAATGAGACACGCTACAGATCACGTAGGCCGTTTGAATAATAGGTCGGGGTAGTTGTCTCAAGCAGGGAGCTTGGACTAATGTTTATAAACAATTGAATGACTACAGGTGACGGCATGTTATCTTAGCTTACATACTTATTGTATACGTCATCTTTAGCGTCTCTAGTCTGATCACATTCCTGCAAGCAATCTGGTTGACCTCTTTAGTTTTAGATTTTTATATATATGGACTAACATTCCATATTTTTATTATGTAAACACTTACACATATACCTATTGTGTGCAGTAGTTAATACTCTTATCATTTTTATTTTTTATCATTCCAGACTCCCAAGCACCTGCAAGTTCCACTCCATAGCCCAGCTACTCTCGTCTACATACCATATGCCCATCCCAGTAAGCAAGCCAACCACTAGAATTTGGTAAGGAAACTTTTTTTTTTTAATGAATGTTTATACATTTTATTACATATGTAACATTATACTATGTACATACATAGTGTACTACTTTACTAATCATATGTACATTATCATTCCAGACTGACATGCACCTTGTAACTTACATAAACCAGACCTCTACATAGCCTACATCTCTTCATTTTACTAAAGGTAAGGAATTCTCAACTGTTTTTAATGTGTATAAATTGTTAATTATGTAACAGTACATTTTGTACTTAAGTGGTTACATACTGTCCTTTAATATTCTATATCATTCCAGGCTACCCATCACCTTTTCAAGCTCTCTCATCCTAGCCTGTCATCTGTATAAAGCACACTGAAGTTAGGTATGGAATTCATCTTTTTTTAGTTTTTACTGTACCTAGTAATAAACAGCTTTCTGAAATATACCTGAAATAATACATATAGAACTTCTATTACTGTCCATACACATATGTACAGTCGGCCACACATATAAGTAAACACATTTCAGCCACAAGGGCTGGATGTGATCTGGTAACACTGGAACTGAGTCTCCAGACGCACGATGAAACCCGCCCCTCCACCGTGGCCACCGCCCTCCACACGTCTTCCCCAAACATTTTTCCCTCCAACCTTCACTCCCACCCTTTCAAGCACACGTTTATAACTTCTGCTCCCTCTCTCTAATTTCTCCTTTAAGGAAAATAATATAACTGAATCTATTCTGTAGGTTCATTTTCTCATCATGTGGAGGCGAGAAAACCCGTCTGTTCAACTTTTGTCGTAATAATATTATTATTTGCTGTTACCGACAGAAGAATTAACTGAGCTGAGAGTGTGGCTGGTGTCACAAGGGGCACCATTACCCTCTTAAGTATAATGGGGGCATAGGTCTTGACTTGTCATAGGGGTTATTTTGGGAGTCGATTCTTCCTTATGGTTGGACGTTTGTTTGGTCACAACAGACTATCATTGGATCACATCCGACATTGGGTCAAATTCTCGTATTTTTGTGCATGATTTTAACTGCTCGGCATGCGTCTACATTTATCGATGGCAAGCATGTGCGTTTTTGTTTGTTTGTGTTCGTCCTGCAGGTGAGAATTCCCATGTTAAGAATGTATCAAGTAATAATGAGATTATATATAATACTATATATATATATATATTATTATATATATATTTAATATATATTAATATCTATATATATAATATAATTAGATATCATATATGATATTATATATATATATTATATACATATATATATATATATATATCTATATATATATACGTATATATATATATATATATATATATATATATATATATATATATATATATATATATATATATTTATATTTGATGTCCAAACCTGATATTAGTAACATTTTAACGTATACGTAATTAAGGGACAAATATTACAGCACCCTATAATTAAGGATACACAATAGATTGAAAAATAACCATCTAATATGAAATATGATATATAATAAGATACGACCTAAACCAAACTATTGCTTAGTCTCAATGAAAGCACATTACACTTCAAACAACAACAATATGTTAGTTTTATTAAGACTTTCTGAACAAATTCATCCCGCTACCAAAAATGTTTCCTCCCTTCTGTTACAGTATCAGTATTTAGTCCATCCACCATCGCTGGCGCCTTCATTTTGCCCGGCAGTATGTCAACGAAGACTTAGGTTTCTGGGCAAGAGTTGTTTTTTTCTGATGAGAAAACATTTGCGTCGACCTCGCAAGGACAGTTGCACTGTTGGCGACACAATAATACAAGATACTCCTGTGAGCACATGTAACGTGGGTGAGCTGGCAGAAATACAAGGAAGACTCAACGCCGACCAATACCTTGAAATACTGGAAGACGTGATGGTCCATCTGTTCGGAGCCCATGGCATTTCCCTACCCAGAGCGCATTCTGTTCAAGCAAGTATGTAGTTTCATCTCGCAAATTGCAGTAATAGGTGGAAACTCTGTTGAAAATGCTGGTTTCATTAACTTGTATTATTAACTTCTTCTATTTATACAGAACTTGTTACAAAATGTAAAAATATATGAGTTGTTGCGAGTCAGAAGAGAACATTTGAGCTCCGTGAGAACGAATCAGTAGTATGGTTGTTGGTTCTTGAGGTATTCGCCATCTTCTGGTATCAAAGTTCAAGGGTGATTTTTCCTTGTTTTAAGAAACTACTCACGGCATTTGTTTCCTTTTTGACTCGCAACGACTCAGCACTGAGTGTTGTAAACTTAACAGAAATATACTGCCATTCATTTTGGTATTAATTTAAGTAGGCAATGGTAATGCTGATTATTATTATTATTATTATTATTATTATTATTATTATTATTATATGAAGTAATAAAAGTCCACACTATATAAAATGTGTATCAAAAATACATAAAAGACTGGAGCTTTCGTTTACTTGATCAGTAGACCTCATCAGCCGAACTGATTTTTCCTTTTCAAAAAACATACAAAAAATTAAGTTTAACGAAGGACAGGCAGGACTCTGGAACCGTCTCCAAGGAGATAACAACCAAACCAAAAACAAACTATCTCAATCATGTTTTTATTCCCGTCGTTCAAAATGTCTGGCCAAAAGACGAGCCGATCGTCGTGGTTGAACTACCTCTTCTGGAGACGGTTCCAGAGTCCTGCCTGTACTTCGTAAATTTTTTGTATATTTATTGAAAAGGAAAATATCAGTACGGCTGATGAGGTCTACTAATCAAGTAGATGAAAGCTCCAGTCTTTTATGTATTTTTAATATACATTTCTCATAAGTGTGGACTTTTATTACTTCAAGATATTCCAGTCTGTTATGGTGAATTTATATATATATATATATAAGTCATATCACATTTCCGTGATTCATATACAAATATCGAGCTACAATGTCCTTTAATATCTAATTCGCTCTACCTCGGAATTAATATATTTTCATATATGCTTAACCGAAGGGGAATTTTTTCTCGATAATAGATTTGCCTGGACCAGGGCGCGAACCTATGGATCCTTTCAAACCCAGGAACGTCAGTGATAGCGTTACCTACTACAACCACCGCGAGAGGCTGGTGTAGTAGGTAACGCTTCACTGACGTTCCTGGGTTTGAAAGGATCCATAGGTTCGCGCCCTGGTCCAGGCAAATCTATTATCGAGAAAAAATTCCCCTTCGGTTAAGCATATATGAAAATATATTAAATTCCGAGGTAGAGCGAATTAGATATTAAAGGACATTGTAGCTCGATATTTATATATATATATATATATATATATATATATATATATATATATATATAGATATATATATATATATATATATATATAATATATATATATATTATATTATATATATATATATATATATATATGATATGCAACGTATCATATGAGTTGTCATTTGTCGGAAGGGTGAGCTGGGCATAATCTTTAACGTAAGGTTCTGTCTCCCAGTTCAAATCTCTCCTTCCTCCTGGTTTGAAAAGCTAAGCGAAATTCCACCTTCTTCCTCTCCACGATAGACTTCAACTTCACGTGGCTTATGGCTTCGAGCTCTTTGGGAGGAGTCGAAGGTGGAATATCTCTCAGCTTTTCAAACCAGGAGAAAGGAGAGATCTAAACAGGGAGAAACAGGCAGAACCTTAAATTAAAGATTGTCCAGCTCACCCTTCACAATTCGACGCCTCTTGTAAAAAATAATCAATATATACTATATATGTGACGTTTGTCTTGCAGGACAACTGTCCAACTCACACAGCCAGGATAGTTAAGCGATGGTTTGAGGAACAACACATTGACCTGCTGGACTGGCCAAGTAAGGGGTGTGATATGAATCCCTTGGAAAATTGCTGGGGGACCATCGTCGACTCCTGGATCCCAGGCCAAGAGCGACAATCAAGGCAGCTCCTCCAACACACCATGTCCGAATGGGAGATATTCAGAAAAAATCAACACATCGTCTACAATCATGTAGCCTCCGTCCCCAGTAGACTACAAGATGTCATCGCCAACGATGGTGGATGGGACTAAATACTGATACATATTTTAATAATAATGGTTATTTTTCAATCTACTGTGTATCCTTAATTATAGGGTGCTGTGATATTTGTCCCTTAATTACGTATACGTTAAAATGTTACTAATATCAGGTTTGGACGTCAAATGAGATATATATAATATATATAATATATATATATATATATATATATATATATATATATATATATATATATATATATATATATATATATATATATATTTAGGTATAATCTCATTATTACTTAATACATTCTTAACGTGGGAATTCACACCTGCAGGACGAACACAAACAAACAAAAACGCACATGCTTGCCATCGATAAATGTAGACGCATGCCGAGCAGTTAAAATCATGCACAAAAATACGAGAATTTGACCCAATGTCGGATGTAATCCAGTGATAGTCGGTTGTGATCAAACAAACGTCCAACCATAAGGAAGAATCGACTCCCATAATAACCCCTATGACAAGTCAAGACCTATGCCCCCATTATACTTAAGAGGGTAATGGTGCCCCTTGTGACACCAGCCACACTCTCAGCTCTATTACACTGTGTCTTATAACTGTCTCTTTGTTTCTCTTCCTTCAGTGTCTTCTAGGCCTATGGAGGTCCTTCTCTCCTCAACTTATGCCTTCTTTATTTCTTCATGCTTAATTTGAGTTACGTAAGGTCCTACACGATCAGATGCTAGTTGTCTTTGTAATAATAAGAATTTGGAATGCGGCTGTTGATATTACAATTATATTTAAAGAGTAGTAGGTATGCTGTTATTTGATAGACAAGGCTCTTATTTGTAGATAGCTAAATCCCCTTATTACAAGAGAGCGCCACGAAAACCGAGTTAATTCTTCTGTCGGTAACAGCAAATAATAATATTATTACGACAAAAGTTGAACAGACGGGTTTTCTCGCCTCCACATGATGAGAAAATGAACCTACAGAATAGATTCAGTTATATTATTTTCCTTAAAGGAGAAATTAGAGAGAGGGAGCAGAAGTTATAAACGTGTGCTTGAAAGGGTGGGAGTGAAGGTTGGAGGGAAAAATGTTTGGGGAAGACGTGTGGAGGGCGGTGGCCACGGTGGAGGGGCGGGTTTCATCGTGCGTCTGGAGACTCAGTTCCAGTGTTACCAGATCACATCCAGCCCTTGTGGCTAAAATGTGTTTACTTATATGTGTGGCCGACAGTACATACTACCCTGTAATTATCCTTATCATTGCAGGCTCACTACACATGCATACTATCTCCATCTCCATCTCCCACAACCTAGCTAACAGCTTTGAGACTCACTAAAAGTTGGTAAGTATGTAAGGAATTCCTAACTAAGTTTCATACATGTTATATCTTATAAACCACTGTATGGTGTACTATATGTAACTTACTATGCATAGAGGACTTACTACATATGTATTAATATAATATTTTTGTACATTCCAGAATCCCAGAACCCCTGAATGATGTAGGCTAATGTGGCCACAGAAAACTTTGTCCAGGGTTACATAGCACGACAGCTTTAAACTAGTAAGGAATTATACATAAATTCACTCTTTTACTCTAGATATACTCTAATTTACATATTGCATTCAGGACTTTGTGTAGTATTTTGTACTAATTGTGTACTTTTACCTTCCAGAACCACCATTTTTGGATGAAAATAACTCCAGGTTGTACATAAAACTTCAGGAAACTACATGTAGTATACCCAAAGGATTTCAAGTAAGGTTTTTATAACTTTTTTTATTAGTTTAATATGTTTTTCCGACGTTGTTCCGGCTTACGACGAATTTCGGGTTACGGCGCGTCTCAAGAACGGAACCCCCGTCGTAACCTGGGGACTGCCTGTATAACAATTTGTCGAAAATTGTATTTTTCCTAACTATACAAACCTGAGGTCCTTTATTTAACAATAGGAAGGTACTTAGCGGCAGCTGAACCGGTCGTAAGCTTCGAACAAGGGGGTTCAGTAGTTAACTACTTGTCCGGCAGTTAGTAAAAGCTCGACTGCGAGGAGAGGAGTCACTTTGCTTTAGGCCCAGGAAACGCAGAGTGAGGGGTGGCATGAGGTGGGACTATATGTAAAGGACCTCAAGTTTGTATAGTTAGGAAAAATACAATTTTCGACAAATTATTTGTTCCAATACGCAATACAAACCCCCAGTCCTTTAACAACAGGAAGACTCACTTATTGGTGGGTGGAATCTGAGTCTTATGAACAGAATGGTGTTCGTCCTACCTTGGATTCCCTCCCTGGTTGTAAGAGCAGAGAGAGGGATCCTAGCCTCTGCCCAGCTGATCGGGGTGTGCACCGCAGGATCAGTGGTCAGACTTCTGGACCAGATTTATAAGAGGGAGTCAAGTGTACCTCTTATAAATAGCAAAATGCAAGAACTAGTTCCTACTTCAAGAGGCAAGGTAAAGTTATGGGTTTGTCTCTTGTTGGCTTCCACTCCACCCCCTTGTTGGAGAGTGGTGGATGAACACTTCTATCCTTACTGAAAGGGACAGAATGGGGCTCGGTTGTGTAGTTTACCTGCATCGGCCTCCTGTTCAGCATAGTGACGACCGTGGCCCTCTGCCCACAGGTAGAGGAGAAGAACGAAGGAGGAAGAGAAGCCAGTCACACTCTCTTTCACTCGTCCATTCATGCAGTAACACAAGGATGCGATGCTGTTCTGTCCGCTCGGGTGCTGGGTAGACTACACAACTTGTTGAGCAGCCACCATGGGTCCCAAGGAAAAAGTGTCCAAGGACCTGTGGGTGATATCCCGAAGGTAGAATGAAGTGAAGGTGGTCTGGTTGGCCCAAACCCCTCCCTTCAGAGCCTGCGCCAGCCCAAACCACTGCCTTCAGAACCTGCGCCAGGGAGTTCTTGCGGAATGCAAGGGTTGGACCAATACCTCTGACTTCGTGGGCTCTCGAACAAAGGGTACGGGTGTCGTCACTGCCAGCTGTCTCGTACACCCTCCTGATCACCTCACGCAGCCAGAAAGAAAGTGTTCTAGGAAACTTCTTTCTTGGTAATCCCGGTGCTAATGAAGAGGCGTCGACACTCAGGCCTGAGGTGCCGAGTTCTCTTCAGTTAAGTGCCGTAACGCCCTCGCAGGACAAAGCAGCATCTTATCCGCATCATTATCGGTGAAATCCTTCAGGGAGGGGATCGTGAAGGACTCGAACCGGTCGTCAGGGACCGAAGTATTCTGAGTCTTCGCTACGAAGTTCAGGACGAAATCGAGCGTCATGGATCCCCATCCCCTGGAATGCTTGACATCGAAGGAAAGACCATGAAGTTCCCCTACTCTCTTCGCCGATGCCAGGGCCAGCAAGAAGAGGGTCTTGAGGGTCAGATCCCTGTCTGACGACTATTGAAGTGGCTCGAATCTGCGAGTCAAAACCCTACGGACGAGAGTCACATCCCATCCCGGGGGGCTGAGTTGAGTTCCCTGAGTGGCCAAGACCTCTCGAAGCTCTTCATCAGGAGGAAGATCTCGAAAGAAGAGGAGATATCCATACCTGGTAGTTTAAGGACTAGGGCCAGGGCGGCTCTGTAGCCCTTAACTGCAGAGCCGGAGAGGAGCTTCTCTTGGAGAAGGAAGACGAGGAAATCTGCTACCTGCTGAAGAGTGGCTCTGAGAGGAGAGAGACCCCGTCCACGACACCAACCACAGAAGACGGACCACTTCCCCTGGTAGACAGCTGGAGAGGACTGTCTGAGGTATCCGGCCATCTCTGTTGCTGCGCTGCGAGAAAAGCCTCTCGCTCGTAAGAGATGGTGGATAGCAGCCAACCGTGAAGACACAGGGACTCGACGGACCGGTGGTACCGTTCTACGTGTGGCTGGCACAGGAGGTTGTGCCAGGGGGGAATTTCTCTTGGCGCTTTGGCAAGCAGAGCCAGCAGGTCCGGATACCAAACGGCCTGAGGTTGTTTGGGCGGCACCAGGATCATCCGAAGGTTCGCAGTGATCAGCGCTCTGCTGATCACTTTGCAAATCAGACAGAACGGGGAAAGGCGTAGACGAAGAGGTTGTACCACAGATGCTGAAGAGCATCCTCTTTGGCTGCCCACGCGTCTGGCACAATCGAGTAGAAAACCTGGAGTTTTCTGTTGTGCCGGGTGGCGAACAGATCCACGACTGGGCACCTGCACAAGTTGAAGGACCATTTGGTCTCTATCACCTGATCCCGACGGCTGAGCTTGTTGGCTACCACATTCCTCTTGCCTGGAATGTAGCGGGCCGACAGCTCTACTGAGTGTGCCGCGGCCCACTCATGCACCTGCAACGTCAACCGGTGGAGTGGGAGGGACACTAGGCCCCCCTGCTTGTTGACGTACGCCACTACTGTGGTGTTGTCAGACATCAAAACCACTGAGTGTCCCACCAGACCCGAAACTCTTGGAGAGCGAGGAACGCTGCCTTGAGCTCCAGGACGTTGATGTGAAGGTGCTTGTTGCAATGGTCCCACATACCTGCAGTCAGCAACTCCTCCAGATGTGCGCCCCATCCCTCAGTCAATGGGTCTGAGAACAGCAGCATCTCCGGGGGGGGAGTGCGAAGAGGCGCTCCTCTTATGAGGTTCCCGTCGTCCAGCCACCAGGCTAGGTCCTGCCTCACCTCCGTGAGGGACACGGGGAAGAAGGGAGGGTCCCTTGCCTGTGACCAACACTCCTTTAGTCTCCACTGAAGAGACCTCAGGTGAAGACCCCAGTGAGGCACTAGCTTCTCGAGAGACGACAGGTGGCTGATCACGACTTGCTACTGCCGAGCTGGTTGCTCCCGTAGAGACAGGAACTGTCTGTCTTACTGCCTCCCTGAACCTGCTGATCCGCGAATCTGCGGGGAAGACTCGCCCTGCTGCCGTGTCGATCAGCATGCCCAGGTACTTCATCCTCTGCTTGGGTTCGAGCTCTGACTTCTCGTAATTCACTACGATTCCCAGATCGCGGCAGAATTCGAGGAGTCGATTTCTGTCCAGCAGCAACTGCGAGCGGGAGCTCGCCAGGACTAACCAATCGTCGAGATTCCTCAAGAGACGTTATCCCTACCGAGTGGGCCCAAGCCAACACCAGCGTGAACACCTGTGGGGCGGTTGAGAGACCGAAACAAAGTGCCCTGAATTGGTACACCGTCCCGTCGAGGATGAAGCGGAGGTACTTCCTGGAGGGTTGATGGATGGGTATCTGGAAATATGCATCCTTCAGATCCACAGAATGCATGAAGTAGTCCTCCCTGATGGAATCGAGCACTGAACATGCTATTTCCATCATGAACCGAGTCTGGCGAACGAATCGGTTCAAGGGAGAGAGATCTATCACCGGGCACCAGCCCCCCCCCCAAGGACTTTTCCACCAGGAAGAGGTGGCTGTAAAAGCCCGGCGACTAATCCTGTACGATCTCCACAGCACGTTTGCTCAGCATGGCTTCTATTTCCTGCCGAAGCATCATGGCCTTGGTCGAGCCAGGAACGTAGGTTTGCAGATGGACCGGGTTGGAGGTGAGGGGTGGCCGAGACTCGAAGGGTAGTAGATATCCCTCCCGAAGGACGTTTACTATCCAGGTCTCCGCACCGTAGCGCTGCCATGTTGCCCAATGGCTCGCCAGGCACCTCCCCACACCCGGCAGCAGGTGAGGGGGAACGCCGTCCCTAGCGTTTCTCACCTCTCTTCGACTTCTTCCCAGCTCCCCCTCGTGAGAAGGAGGGCTGGGAGGATGGCTGGTGACGGTTGCTACTTGAAGAAGTTGAAGGCAGAGTCTTTCCTCTGGGCTTCGACGATGCGATTGTCTTGGCCGCAGAGGAAGCGCTAACCAAACTCTTGGGCTTGGCCGCAGTAGCTCGAGGCTGCCCAGACGCCTTCGAGACTGCCTGGTGTTCCAAACGGTCACTGTCGTCAGTGCACCGTCTTTCCACCGTAGCGTCCACCAACTCTCCTGGGAAAAGAGAGGAGGAACTCCGCACCAGTCCGTTGCGAAGACCCAGAGCCGCCTCATGCCCAGCTGCCCTGGTCACTCGGGTGAGAACAGCGTCTCTACGCCGGAGAACCAGGTTGGCCCACAGGTTAGCCGCCATCTGGTGGGCCAGGTAGGCGATGGCCCTACCCCCAGACTGGCACAGTCTCAGCCTGGTGGTTTCCCCTTCTCCTCAGGGAGTGATGTTCCCTAAGGAGGCCGCGGTTTTCGACACTGTGAGGGACCACATGTCGAGCCAAGAGACTGCTTGGAATGCTGCCATTGCGGTAGATTCCAAGGCAAGTGCCTCCTGCTGCGAGAACCAAAGATTCTCCGACAGGAGCTGCGGCAGAGGGTCCTCTGAAGGCATGTAGAAGCACCTCTGTCGCTTTAGAGGTGGAGGAAGGAGCTTGGCAGACCTACCGGACTGAAGCGAACCCTCCTGTCCGGAGACAAGAGCGTCCACTTGGCCTAGTATGCTGTCAGCCAAGGCTGATCGCAGTAGACCCACCGCCGTCCTGGGTTCCTTCTTAGGTCCCCAGAATGACTCCAAGCCCGATGTGGGTTCGGTAGGTGTGAGCGGCGATCCTTCTCCGAGGTCGTTGTGCTGACGAATCAGCGCAATTACCTCCAAGAACAACCTCTGGATCTCGGGAGTGACTGCATCCTGTGGAGACGGATCATCAAGCCCTTCCAACGAGAATGCCTCCCGAGAACCTCCTCCTTCCACAGGAGGAACCACGACAAGACCCCTCCTGGTCTCCTCCTACCACTTGCGCATACGATCTGGTTGGTCCGAGGACCGTGCCAGGTTCGTAGGGCGTCGTGGTGAAGGTTGTCTTAACTACTGCTCGCACACCCACAGTAAATCTTGTCTCTTTGTCAAGAAAAAAATATAATATGGCTCTGCTCAAGCAAGGTCAAGAAAGATATGCTAAAGCTATAGTCATTGCAAAGGAAACTGGTAACGAGAACTAACAATCCAGATATGTACACCACAGCTGTGCGGGTCCCGGGGTACATCATTTGTGGGGGCCCTATATCCTGTTGATTTACTTATTTTATTTTATTTTCTTATTATTATTTTTTTTTTAGTGAGGTGGAGGGGCAAGTACAGTGAGCATTTTCCACCTGGGCAATTCTGTGTTATGCAGAGGACTATTACTGGCAAAAAATGAAAAACTCTTACGGCCGTATGCTAAGAGAAAATATAGGGACTATATAAAGACCCTATATTAAACTCCTATGCTTAGAACATATACAGGCTCTATAAATTTAGGGTTCCCTATAATTTAAGGAGTGGTTCCAATACTATTTAAAGGGTGGCCCAGACATGCTTTTCGCAAGATCTATAAATGAATAGAAGTCATGATATCAACTCTTTGCTGGTGAAAAACATTTATATTATCAAAAGATGTCTTACAAAAATAATAACATATACAAAGAAAGAAAAACTATTGCACAGGTGGGCCAAACTTCATATTTTATGAACTCGGAGATGTCCCTCTTGGAGTTCAAGCACAACACTGTCAACAAGCTTCTGCCAAGTTTTACAGGTAAGAATTTCTTTGATTATTTTTTTAGCATTGTAGTACATTGATGTTAACTCGTGCATTACACCCTTTCGGGGTGAAAATGCAATATTTTCAAGTCATCATAATAGGTAGATCGTTTTGTAGTGGTGTGAAACAAAGTGAGTGATAAAATAGTAGTTGCAAGTAAACTTGCCATTTGAATTCGTAAATAGTAAATTGCATTCCTCCAATAGATATGATAGCTCATGAATGGATTTATTCATTCTTACTGGCGTCGCAACGACGAGGTTATTGACGCCGTATCATTAAAAGGAATTGCAAAGGAAAAAGTCAATTAAAATGCTATAAATATGTTTGTATAAATCTGTCAGAGAACTACAGAGAACCCAAAAACACACAAAATACCTATCTCACCTACACACCTATTTCAAATTAATTGTAACAAAAAATACAAGCAACATAGGCACCCCGCAAACTTCCAAATTCTACAGTTCTGTCAAAATAATAGCTATTAAAAGTACTAAAACATTATATATGGTAATAGATATATCAATTGGAGGTAAATTTTATGTACATAAAAATTTCCTGATCTAAAAAGACTTAAAAGCAAATGATATACACTGACACATACTAACACATACACAAACTCAAACATCTTGACCAAACTAACCTAAATTTTTTCAAGAAGACCTGCTTCTCGAAGGTACTAAAAAGCTTATCCTCATTAAAATCTCTACCTATAATGGCATCTAGTTTAAGATCCATTCTTCCAACTACGTTAAAATGACGGTTCCTTGCTGATATTAAGCTGGGGCATTCTACTATTGAAATGCTTTACTGTGAGGGGAACAAGACAATCCTCACAAAATGGTTCAGGGTCATTGTTCATTAAAAACCCATGAGTAATCCGTGTGTGGCCGATCCGTAACCTACATAATGCAGTCTCTTTCCGACGGTCCTCTAACATATAAAGCCAGGGATTGATTACATCAGTAAGTTCTCTCATTTTATTATTACTCTCTATTGTCCAATAGAATTGCCAAACTGATTCTACAGTCTTTTTTAATTTCAGGAATGTAGTCTGAACAGGAAATTGCTATACTTTTTGGATTTTTTTTTTTGATGTACCTAACTTAGCCAATTCATCAGCTCGTTCATTTCCAACAATACCAACATGTGAAGGAACCCAGCAGAGGTTAACTGCCTTCTGTTTTTGTTTTGATAAAAAAAACAACCACTCTGTTATTTCCAGTACCACAGGGTGTACTGGATTAAAAGATGCCAAAGCTTCCAAGGCACTCTTGGAATCACTAAAATGGTAAAATTATACTCCTTCTAAAGTTACAATTTTCTTTAGGGCTGTTAAAATGCTAAAAAGTTCAGCAGTAAAACTAGAAACACAACTTGGTAATGCACACTAACACTACTATCAGGGTATACCACTCCAAACCCAACGCCTGCACTGGATTTGGAGCCATCGGTAAAGAATTGCCTTGAGTTATCATGTTTTTCAGCATGGCAAAGGAATTTCTGCTTAAGAATATCACCTGAACATCTGCCTTGCAACCAGAAAACCATTTACAATATTTTTTCACAGAGGGCAACTTCCATGGAGGGAATCTTGAAAATTTTTGCTGGAATTACTTTTCCTTTTATTACATTGAGCTCCTCTATTGCATATTTTACCCTGTATCCAAAAGGCTTTGGATATGAAGCATATTTTTCATAAATACAAAAATTGCCTTTAAAAACAGTATTGTAAGCTAAGGACTCAGGAGTTCTCTGTATGCGGTACCAATATTTCAACAGGGTAAATTTTCTTATCAAATCTAAGGGCAGTTCACTTGCATCCACTAATAAACTAGATATTGGAGAGGATCTAAAGGCTCCTGTTGCAATTCTAATTCCCCCATGATGAACTGCATTCAAAGTATCTAATCTCCTTGTCGTAGCTGATGAGTAGATTTCTGGCCTATATGGCCAATTTTTTTTTGAAGCAACTATTGCTTTATAAACATGTAACAAGTGCTTTCTATCAGCCCCTCAATTTGTATGACCTAAGACTTTTAAAATATCTAAGGCCTTCATGCATTTGACTTTGAGGCTCCTGAGATGAGCTTCCCATGTCAACCTGCTGTCAAAGATGAGGCCTAAAAACTTTGTTTCCTGTACACATGCGAGTCTCTGTCCATTTAAAAACAGATCTGGGTCTATATGAACCCCTCTGATACGGTAAAAATGCATAACAACTGTTTTGGCAGAGGAAAATTTAAAACCATGCTAAGCTGCCCAACTGTTAACTTTATTTATTACCAACTGGAGTTTTCGCTCTGCAACAGACATTTTAGATGCAGCACATGAAATAGATAAATCATCAACGAACATTGTTTGACATTCATCTTTTGGAATTTTTGAGGCTATCCCATTTTATGGCTAAGGCAAACAGAGTGACACTTAACACACTTCCCTGTGGTACGCCCTCCTCTTGTTCTTTCAAATTAGACAGAGTACTACCTACTCTGACTTTAAAATAACGGTTTTTTAAAAAGACTTTAATAAAAAGTGGTAGTTCTCCACGCAGACCAATTTCATGCAAGACTTTCATAATTCCATGCCTCCAGGTAGTATCATACGCCTTTTCTAGGTCAAAGAAAACCGCCACATAATGCTGCTTGGAAGCAAATGCCTGACAAATTGCATTCTCCAAACGTATCAATACATCTGTGCAAGAATGCATACGGCGGCGAAAGCCACACTGAGATGATGATAAAATCTTCTTTGATTCTAAAAACCATACCAACCTAAAAAACATTTACCATTTTTTTCCATAAGTTTACAAAAACAGGAAGTTAAAGCTATTGGTCTATAGCTTGTAGGGACAGATGAATCTTTCCCTGGCTTGACAATGGGTAAAACTGTTGCTATTTCCCAAACACTAGGGTAACATCTCCTTAAAAATTCTATTAATAATACTTAAAATAAAAATTTAGTTTCCTTTGAAGTATTCTTGATCATTTCATATAAAATTTCATCAGGTCCAGGGTGCAGTGTTTTTACTGTTACCAAGAGCAAATAAAATTCCTCCATGGTAAAAGGCATATTATAGATTCAGATTTAAAAGAGGTAAAATCAAGTGTTTCAGACTCTGCTAACACTCTCTCCCTGTAGAATGGAGAATTTTCATCCCTACTTGATATCATTGCAAAATGTTCTGCAAAAACATTGCTTACAGCCTTTGAGTCTGTTATAAAGTCACCGTTGACTTTTAAAACTGGAAGGGGACTAGGATTGTACTTTCCTGCTATTTTCTTAATAACTGTCCAGATCTTGGTCATAGGTGTTTTCCAGGTAATTGTTGATATAAAAAGTGCCCATGATTCTCGTCTGCATGCTTTATTTGCCATCTAAATTTGGCTCGAGCCTTTTTAAAGGAGATCAAGTAGCATTCACAGCGATGTCTTCTGTACCTATTATAAGCGCTCTCATGGCTTTATGTCTTATTTTGCATTGAACATTCCACCATGGAACAGGCTTCCGATGCAATTTTCCACTGGTTTTTGGGGATTGCCTTTTCTGCTGCAAACGTAAAAATCATTGTTAAAATAGAAAACTGCTTCTCCTATTGTTGGCATATTCTTTTGCATCTAGTTCAGTATAACTGAGTTCCTCGAAAAGCCAATTTGGGCCAATTTCTTTATTTGGTACACCACCTAGGCATTCTGTATACTGGCTCATATTTCTCAGTTCTGATGACAATTGGAAAATGATCACTGCCGTATAGATCTTCCAATACCTCCCAGTTGAAGTCAATGAATGTATCGAACTGGTGATAGATAAGTCAATACATGAAAATGCACCAGTCTGAATGTGAAAATGGGTGGGTTTTTCAGTATTCAAAAGGGTCATATCTGAATTTTCTATTGATGATAAGATAAGGTTTCCTCTTTGATTTGTTAAAATGTCACCACAAAGTTCATGTCGACCATTAAAGTCTCCCAATATCAGAAATGGTCGGGGTAGCTGTTCATACAAGTGTGTTAACTGTCGTTCAAGTATTGGGTTATTAGGAGGGAGATACAATGAACAAATTGTGTAAGTCTTTTTTAAGTGAATTTTGACAGCTGCAGCTTGTAATTGAGTTTGCAACTGTATTTTTGAGTGAGCAATATCTCGTCTTACAAGAAGAGCACTTCCACCCGAATTTCCCTGTACGTATAGGGAATTGGGAGTGGAATGCAAAAAACTCTTTAGGAGTAAGCATTTTGTTGTTGCTTAGCATAGTCTCTTGTAGTGCTAAGCATACTGGATTATAAGTATTAATCAAAACATAGTAGCTCTTCATATTTGGCGCGAAGTCCCTGGCAGTTCCATTGTAGTATAGCAGAGAAAGTACCTATTTTCCTAGAGGATGATCCCCTGTCCAAGATCGTTTTATTAGGTTTTTTTCTTCGAAGATGACATCTGAGTTTTGTGACGGACTTTTGGTACAGTTCCAGATGTCGAAGGAGTACTTAGAGGGTCATTTGAATGTACCAAGTGATCACTTATGATGGTACAGGCGGGCCTCGGTTAGCGGCAGGGGTTCCGTTCCTGGCCACCGACGCCAAGCAATTTTCGACGCTGAGCGATTTTAAAGCCTACGGCCGCCGCACACCTTCTTTCGAAACTCTAGACCAGTCAAAGGAGCTGTAATCCCACAACGGCGCAATAAGTAAAATTATATTTATGCAGTATAGTACTATAGAAATTACTGTACAGTACATGTGGGTGTCTAAGTATGTAAAGATATAAGTAAAGTTTTATACAGTGTACAGGTAGCTGTAGTGTTCAGGTTACGATCATTAGTCTTACGACTAGTTCGATTTATGAGAGATCAATTTACAATGGTCTAACTTTATCCATCTTCTAGTTACATAAGTTCAATAACAGCAAAAGAGAATGATGAAAGTATGGTGTTAACGTTATACTCGTTGCGTGAACGTGTACAGCCATGAACAACCGAACGAGAAACTACTTTTTTTTTTTTTTTCTAAGTACAACCGAACTGGATAACATCTGTTTGGCTTGTATTTCGATCATCGTACTACATTGCAACATTACCGTATTTGTTATAAATGGCGTTATGTATAGAATAGACCTGAGATATCTTAATGTAATAACTTTATTCGCTATAGATCAGAGATCAATATAGATTAAAGATCAATCGGGAAATATACCGTTAAATTTAAACCTAGTTATAACTGAAGCTGAGAAAACTGTTCAAGCTGCTAATGACTATTATCGTACATCGGCAACAAGGATAAAACTGCAGTAAACGTCTGCATCACACACAACTGTAGATAAAATTGGGATAAAATCATTTTAATCAAAACTACTGTGCTTGAAAGAACACATTTTACTGTTGGTTTCACGCCGATATAAGATAATAGCGTAAAGTTCGTATTACGATGATATAAAGGATTACGTATTGCGAACGGAATCACGTAATTTTTTACGCAATAAACATGCCGCCAACGTAATCTGTTAACGAAAAAAAATAGTAGTTCACATTCACAACGAGACATATTCAATAAATATTTCCACCTAAAAACATGCTGCATATGGAAAAAAAAAATAACTTTGTCTCATATAAGTCAAGTATATAGATATTCGTTTATGCTAACTAGAAGCAAGAGCATTCGCTCAGAATTGCGTTATGGTGAAACAGACTCGTATTCATCAGCTGATTTCAAACCACAACATTGGCCGCTCCGCGGAATACTGGCTTAAGTTTGCCGTAGTATTTTAAAATACAATAATATGATACATACAATATTCTTGGATACAGTGAAATAATGTATAACTTTTTAAAGGATTTATGGAAAAGATGCGTAATTAATAAAATAACACAATGCATTTTTCGGAACTGGCGGACAAGAACGAACATGAAAAACCACCCCCTTACAACGTGGAGCCTAGTTACAAAGGCTGCCTTAATTTGTATCTTATTTCTGTACAAAAATGAAAATACCTTTACGCAATATGTTTCCATACACATTTTAAACATAAAAGCATAAACATTTGAAAAATCGACACATCGATCGCTAAATTTGCACTTTTTTTTTTTTTTTTAACTCTATATTTTCGGAAGAGCGGCAGACGGCGGCATACAAGAACGAACTTGAAAAAAACATCGTAGTCGATAAGTTGAAGGGGAGTTTCAAAAGCTGCCTTTTTATCATATTTCTGCACAGAAATAAAAATACCCTATTCGTAGTACATTTTCATACACATTTTTAAACATAAAAGCATAAACATTTATAAAATCGACACATCGATGGCTAATTTGCACTTTTTTTAAATCGACATTTTCGGAAGAGGCGGCAGGCGGCGGCTTACAAGAAAGAACATGAAAAAACATCGTATTTGATAACGTGAAGGGCATTTCAAAAGCTTGCCCTTTGTATCATATTTCTGTACAGAAATAAAAATGCCTTTCACGTAATACATTTTCATACACATTTTAAACAAAAGCATGAACACTTATGAATCGACACATCGTAGTTGATAACTTGAAGGGAGTTTCAAAAGCTGCCTTTTTATCATATTTCTGCACAGAAATAAAAATACCCTATTCGTAGTACATTTTCATATACATTTAAACTTAGAAGCATAAACATTTATAAAATCGACACATCGATCGCTAATTTGCACTTTTTTTTAAATCGATATTTTCGGAGAGCGGCAGGCGGCGGCTTACAAGAAAGAAACATGAAAAAACATCGTATTTGATAACGTGAAGGGCAGTTTCAAAAGCTGCCTTTGTATCATATTTCTGTACAGAAATAATAATGCCTTTCACGTAATACATTTTCATACACATTTTAAACAAAAAGCATGAACATTTTATGAATCGACACATCCATAGCTAATTTGCACTTATGTAACTCGATATTTTCGGCATAGAACAGCGTCAGAGGCATATATTTTACCTAATACCTACGTAATAACTCTCCATAAAATTTGTTAATATAATTTGCATAACCTTTATGGTCTGAACGGCATTTCTACATATGTATGAATCGTTAGACAACGGCGCTAGCGGCGCTGGTTACTGAAATTTGTGCCGTAAAGATACCTTTAAATGCCTTATTTTTTTAATGAATATTTTTGACAACCGCCGTAAAACCGATTCGCCGTTGAGTGATTGCGCCGTTAACCGCGGGCCGCCTGTATTTGAAACAGCAGTATCTTTAGTATTATCTTCGACCCTTGCAGTATCTGGTTTATCATTTTCAGCTAGTCTAATTTTATTGTCTAAACCAAGCTGAACTGAGTTTAACATTTTGTTTGCCTTAGGTTCTACATTTGTTGCTGCTGTTTTGTATGATAAGATAGTGGGATACGACTCATTATTTTCCATTAATTCCGATGTTCTATGAGGGTCAGCTGAACCACAGGATGGTGAAGGTTTACTCATTTTTTGTTTTTGAATCAACTTTTTCTACGGATTGTATCTCCTTTACTCAAGGTGCTTGACTTTGTTTTTGATTTCAGGCATTTTTTGTACAGACTCTTCACTTAAAGCTCAAAAGTCTCTTGTTGACAATTTTCCCAGCATCCATTTTTTCTTCTTTATCTTCATTACACTTTTTAAGATTCAATTTCTTTTGTCTTTCCTCATTTCCTTTTACTGCATCTACAAATGACTTCTGGTGTTGAATTTCTGCAAAGTCTTTTGTCTTGCTTCTTTAAAGGTAATGCGCTCTTGAGTCTTGATACAAAGTGTTTTCTTTTTTCAATGAGATATTTGATACATGATTTATGTGCTGCATTATGGTCTCCCCCACAATTAGGGAGCATGGAGTAAGTTCATACAATTCCATGCTCTTTTCTTCCACAGTTAAAACATATGGCTGGTTCATTCCTTTCTTTTTTCCTACATGTTGTTATCAAAATGGCCAAACATTTGGCAATGGAAACATCTTCTGGGAGCGGGAATATACTGTCTAACTGGCAGGTGAAGCCATGCAGCTTTCAGAAATTTAGGGAGTCTCAAACAATCAAAGGTGAGTATCAGAGTAGGGTGTTGGATGTAATATTCCCAATACTTTTTTCTTGATTCGTCTCACATCTACCACCTTTTGATCAGCAAATTCTTTCCGGAGAGTGTCCTCAGAATAATGTAGGAGTTCAGTACTATACACTACTCCTTTAGACTGATTCATTGTTTTGTGAGGAGTGCATTTTGCTGTGCTTCCTTCTACAGCACTAGTCAGCAGTAATTTTTCTACTTTCATCTGGTGATGAAACTTCCACAAGCAAGCTTCCTTCACCTTGAGAGGCTATCTTTGGTTCTCTGCCAATGCATTTTACAATATCTCTATGGACATCAAATATATTCAGTTCTTTTATGCTTTTGTCCAGATCAAGAGAAAGGTATTTATTATAAGTCTCAGGTTCTTGAGATCCAAGTAAAATTCCAATATCAGGATTAGCATTCTGATTTCTATTATTAAATCTGCTATTCTTTCCTCTGTTCTGAACTACATAAGGGCTTGTAGTAACAATCAAAGAATCTTTGATGTTTTCATTGGAGGAGGTTGGGGATGGCAAAGGGAGGTCCTTATCCAAGCCTAAGGTTGTCAACGGTGCCAAAGAGTCGGGGGATCCAGGGGACAATGTACTAGACATATTATCCATGTTAGTTTGAAGGAAAAAAAAAAAAAAAGGGAAAAAAAAAGGGGGGGGGGGGAATATACACACACACACACACAACAACTGCTTGGGAAGACCAACAAGGTATCGCGGGACTAGACAGGGTACCGACATTCTCCACCAATTGGCACACGTAGAAGTTGCTTCCCCACGGTCTGCCCCATACCCTACCCTTTCGGGATAGCACCAACATGCTTGCAGTGGCCCAGGTATAAGCCAATCTGCCTGCTGGGAGTTCTACCCCCGCCCCCACTAATGGGGACAGACTCCCCACTCCAAACATATTGGTGGGCTTCCGGACAAAAGCCAGGAGTCCCATCCCAAAAACCAGCCCCCCCCCTGGATTCCGATGGGCTGATCCCTGGAGATGGTTCGCCCTTAAGATAACAATGGGAAAATCCCCATCACCATCTCTTGGGTCCCCAAACCACCGTATTGGGTGGCGACTCACCACCACACTCCCACAATTAGCTTCGAATGCAAACCCCCTCCAAACCACGAACCCTCCCAGACTCACCCAAGCAGAGAAATTTTTCGAAAGTGGAAATGTCCACGCAAATTAATGCCAAAAGTTTTGTAGGCGTTCCGTCAGGATCCGGCCTTCGCAAACTTGAAGGCAGAATCCCTTACCCCCTCACCACGTGAAGGAACCTACTCGAGGGGTCATGCATGGAAAAGGTGTTCGTTTTTAACTGATGCTAAAAGGTTCATCTTTTGTTAAAAGAAATGATTGTATTTGTGCAAAGTTTACATAAGGTTTGGCTTGGAGAAGTTGAGATATTCTGGTAACTAATCTAACGAAATCAAAGTAACCTAGGCAGGGGGTGACCCCCTGGAACAGTATGCCAAAAAAGGCCTTATCCTTTAGGTTCTAGCAAAATGAACTAATTTTCATCCACAATTTTGCTTTTTTTATATGATTTAGATGACGTCTGGAGATGATTCCCAGGTTTTCAGGAATAATTAAACCAATGTGAACCTAATGTAGGAAATCATAGCTCAGAGTTGGTTGTGTTGGGCTGGTGATGGTAGCCTAACCTAGGGTTCGTTCATAACTTTGTAAGATAATTTAGATGGCGTCTAGAGTAGGTCTAGAGTTGATTTCCAGCATGATCATCATCTGAAGAGTATAAACACCAATTCGAACCTAATTTGGGAATTTCATAGAGCATCTTAGTTTAGGCCTAATCTACTAAAGTGTAAGTTAGCTGTGCAGTGTGGACTGTGGAGGGCTGGGGGTGAGCTAGCCAGGGGTCAGGGGTGGTAGCTTAGGGTTTGTAGAGAAACACTAGGCTAACAAACATTCCATGAGTCTTATATTACACGTATATTTCATATATTTCAGCATGTACCGACAATTCCGTCATAATCGAAACCTTCAGAGCTATCAGCATGGCCACATACGAAGGGTTGTGACAGACCGAAGCAACGCATTCCATGCCATGACAGAGGAAGAATTTCTGATGAGGTTCTGATTAAGTAAATAATGCATGAGTCGTTATCACATTGTTTTTGTGCTTATGTGTCAGGTGATGAGCTATTCGTGAGTGATGTAATGCTCATTTTTACTTACCAAGATAATATTACCAGGATCAAGCATGAATTTATGACTATAGCTGGAATGCCAGGTGTATTTGGGTGCATTGACTGCACTCATATTGCAATTGAGATGCCAAGTCACCCGCGTCCTGAAGTTTTCCACAACGGAAAAGGTTATTTTTCAATTAATGTACAAGCAGTCTGTGGTCCTCAGTTGCAGCTGTACAACATTGTAGCTCGGTGGCCTGGCAGTACACATGACAGCAATATTTTTTAAAATAGTCGACTCTATCAGGAACTCGAAGATGGTATTCTGCCTGGACACCTGTTGGGTGACAGTGGCTATCCATGTCGTGAATATTTGACTCCTCTGACAGCTCCTCATGGCCATGGAGAGAACCGCTATAATGCTTCTCACATAAGAATGTGAAACAATGTTGAGAGAGCATTTGGACTATTAAAAAGAAGATTTGCATGCCTTGGAAAGAAAATGAGGACTTCTATGAGAAACACCAAACACATAATTGTTGCTGCTGCAGTTCTCCACAATTTGGCCATCACCTACAGAGTACCTGAGCCAGATAAAGGGATTTTGACAAAGGAAAAATCTATTTCTGGGGGAAGACCAGTGTCGCCCAGTGAAATGTTCCTTACAGCACTCATTTCTAGGTATAAATAAATGCTAAATATACCAAAGAAAAAAGCCATATGGAATGCCAGAGTTACTACCTCCGGCTCGCTCACCCTCACAGGGTGTCGGTATAGCACAGGAGCGAGTGGAAACCACTATCACAGATTTTGCCAAGATCTCTCCTCTCTCAAAATCCCCCTCTAGAGAGGTGCCGTTACAACGTCTACCTTCTGCTCCCTACTACTACCTCTGCCAAGAGCCTTCATTCCTGAAATACGCACCCAAGCTTGGGCCAGCTAAAGGGTGGGGGAAAGGAAAAGAGAGGGATGGGTTCACTGGGCGACACAGGCCTTCCCCCAAAAATAGACTTTTCCTTTGTCAAAATACCTTTTCTGGGCTCGACCTGTATGGCCCAGTGAAACAGTAACAGAGAATTGGCCATACAAGCTTGGAAATAAAATGTAAACAAAAACTTATATGAGAGGAAAGATAAAAATTCCTTAAAATTATAGTTTTAATAACCAAGGTAAGGATAACAAATTACAAATGGTAAATAGCACCTGATATGACCAAATCCATACTATCACCAGGAAAATGCAACAGGTATGAAACATAAAAACAAACATATTAATGAACATGTACATGTACAGGAGTGGGTTGATGAGCAATCCAGTCCAGAACAAACGGCAGAAAGGCAGGGATTACAAGTGAGGCAGGTAGGTGAGAGTGAGTACCAAAAGATAATTAACAGCAAAATAATAAAATGCAGATTTAGAATTACAGGCAGTTCCCGGGTTACAACAGTCTCGGCTTACGATGTTCCGAGGTTACGACGCTTTTCAATTATATTCATCAGAAATTATTTCCAGGGTTATGACGCACGTTCCAGGGTTACGACGCATGTTCCAGAGTTACGACGCCTACAAACGCTGATCTGGCAAATGAAATATGACACCAAAAATGCAAAATAATCAATATTTAAAGTTTTTATTTAATGAGGAATGCAAGAATGCAGTTTACATAGTTTTGAATGCACCTAAAGCATTAAAAGTAAGGTTTTCTTAGGGTCTTTGACAATGTTCCGGCTTACAACGCGTCTCAAGAACGGAACCCCCGTCTTAACCCGGGGACTGCCCACATAACTAGGCCGTATCAGGGGAGACAATGTTCCCTGCAGCCACTGCCGAATATTTAAGGACCTCGAGAGTTTTCAGATAGTGATGCTTAAATACTGTCAGGGATTTCCAACCCGTATATCTTTTAACCCTCTTACGCCAAAGGGGTATAATAAAAATCGTCTCCCGTATGCCGAGGGGGTCTCGGAGTGAGCGCCGAAGCGGAAAAAATATATTTTTTTTAAATCACAGCGCGCTTAGTTTTCAAGATTAACAGTTCCTTTTTGGCTCCTTTTTTTGTCATTGCCTGAAGTTTAGTATGCAACCATCAGAAATGAAAAAAATATCATTATCATGTATAAATAATGCGATATATAATAGCACAAAAACAAAATTTCATATATAATTGTATTCAAATCGTGCTGTGAGCAAAACGGTTAAATCTAACGAGTTAATTTTTTTTCGTTGTACTGTATACTAAATTGTAATCATTTTGGTATATAACACATTATAAAACAATCAAAGCAACACAGAGAAAATATTATCACAAAATGATGCATGAATTTGTTATGCGCAGACGTAAAAAAATGTTTTTTCAAAAATTCACCATAAATCTAAATATTGTTCTAGAGACTTTCAATTTGTTTCAAAATGAAGATAAATGATTGAATATTACTATACTGTAAGAGTTTTAGCTTACAATTGCAGTTTTCGACTATTTCGGACGAGTTAAAGTTGACCGAATGTCGAATTTTTTTTTATATGCAAATATTTCGAAAATGAGAAAAGCTACAACCTTCAATTATTTTTTGTTGTATTCTACATAAAATTGTGCACATTTTCAAATATAAAACTTTATGTAACGGCTAATTTAAAATGGTGCAAACATTACGACAATCGCACAAAAAAATTTCTGATTTTTTCGGAAGTTACCGCGCGGACGTAAGGAAAATTTTCATAAATTCACCATAAATCGAAATATTGTGCTAGAGACTTCCAATTTGTTGCAAAATGAAGGTAAATGATTGAGTATTACTAGAATATAAGAGTGGTAGCTTAAAATTGCGTTTTTCGACCATTTCGGTAGAGTCAAAGTTGACCGAAGGTTGAAATTTTGGCACTTATCGTTATTTATATGAAAATATTTCAAAACTGATAAAAGCTCCGTGAAATTGTACCAAAGAAAACACCAAGCTGCTGACATATAAAACTATGAGCAATCAAAAGATAACTACCAAAGGGTGCAAATGAAAAACATAGTACAATATAAATCAATATAATAATTATTATATACATATAAATTGTAATCCGTAATTTAAAGGTAATAGACTTAAATTTAAGACATGATAAGCATTAAACCAACAAATTGTTTACAATGTAGCTTGAGAAAGGCACCTATAAACTAAATATTATGTACATATCACATAAATCTGCCCAGTATTAAAAATACGCTACTGGGTTGAGGTAGACTGATAATGAGGCTGGTAGGAAGGAGGATGGAAGGAGAAAAGATAACTACTGCAAACTACTTCCGACCGTAGCAGGGGAAACAGTGTTCCCTACAGCTACCGCCGGAAACTTAAGGTCCTCCAAAGACTTAAGATAGTGGCGTTTAAAAACTGAGGGGGATTTCCAACCGGTATATTTCTTCAGATCTTCGAAGCTCATGTGCTGGAAGAAATTAATTGACGTTGCTATAGCCCTAATGTCATGTACCCGTGGGAATGACTGTGGGTTGGCCTTCTTAATGAAATAAAGAATTTGTTGTCGTATGCCTTTCAGAGAGATGGTGCCACCTTTCTCTCTAATGAACAGAGGCCCTTAGGATTTCATAGAAATCCTATGTAGGAAATCCTTCAATGTCTTCACAAGGCACAGGGATGGGTCCTGTGGGAGCGGAATAAACCTGCAATCCGGAGAAAGTAACACCTCTCCCGAAGATAGGAACTGAATATGACCCGGGTCCCTGGATAAAGAAGACAACTCTGAAATTCTAGCTCCCGAAGCTAGGCTGACTAGAAATAGAGTTTTCCGCAAAAGAGATTGATAGTCATATTCTGAGTTGTTGATATCCGATGCCAACTTCCAAGGACATCGTTTAGGAACCATGACACTGCAGTTGGTCTTTCAACAGGCCTAAGCCTGGCGCAAGCCCTGGGGATTGAGGTAAAGTAAGAATCTGTTAAGTTTATGTCAAACCCGAATTGAAAAATCTTTTTCAAGGCTGATTTAGTTGTGGTTATTGTACTAGCTGCCAAACCTTGTTCAAATAAATTCCTGAAGAAGGTGATAGCTAGATTTGTGGTCATGGTATGAACATTTGATTTATTGAGGAAGACAGCCAGCTTCTTGACTGCCGAATCGTACTGGCGAAGTGTTGACTCTCGCTTATCTGATTCAAAGAACAGGATGTTCTGAGGATCTATGTCCGCACCCCTCTGTGCAGCAAACTTCATGAAGTCCATAAAGTTAGGGTTTTGTGAAGACCTGAGGAATCGAACACAGTCTTCGTTTGGACTTGTTGGGACAGCATAGGCTTTGGCAGCCGATGAGGACTCAGACCTAATTCTATCATTAGAGGAAACCAATTGCTCTTCGGCCAGTTAGGGGCTATGAGAGCCACCTGGCCCTCGAAAGATCTCAACTTGTGCAGAACCTTCAAGAGAAGGTTCACTGGAGGAAAAAGATATATCCTATTCCATTGGTTCCAATCTATGGCCAGTGCGTCCGTGGCGAAAGCCAGAGGGTCCAGGTTGGGAGCCACATAACATGGAAGCTTGTGATTTGATTCTGTTGCAAACAGATCCGCCTCGAGCCCTGGTACCATTTGACGCACCCACCTGAACGACTTGCTGTCCAGAGACCACTCTGACTCCAGAGGAACTGAGCGTGAAAGCGCGTCTGCTACCACGTTCTGAATCCCTGCTAGGTGAGTGGCCGATAGATGCCAACTGTTCTTGGATGCGAGAGAGAAGATGGCTATCATCACGTGGTTTAGATGACTTTATTTTGAGCCTCCCCTGTTTATGCAGTGCACGACTACGGCACTGTCAAGCACCAGCTTAATGTGTGATTTCTTGGCCGGACGAAGTTTCCACAGGGTAAGGAACACTGCCATAGCTTCCAGGACGTTTATATGAAGCTGTTGGAACTGAGGGGACCAAGTTCCTTGTACCTTCCTGTATTGAGAGTATCCCCCCCCCCCCAACCTGTTAGTGACGCATCTGTGTGAATCACTAAGGTCGGAGGGGGAAACTGTAGCGGGGTCTTCTTCGCCTCCGCCCAAGGGTGGAGACGTTTGCGCAGAATCTCCGGGATCGGAGCGAGCCTGTCCCGGGATCTTGCGTTGGCCCTGGAACGCCAAACCCGATTGATGTCCTTGAGTTTGGCTTTCAGAAGTACATCCGTCACTGAGGCGAATTGTAGAGAGCCCAGGATCCTCTCCTGGTTTCTCTGGGACGTCTGTTTGCACTTCAGAAACTGCCTGGTTGCCTTGGCTATCTCTTTCCTCTTTGCCGGAGGAATGGAAGGAGTATGAGAATCCAAGTCACACTGGATGCCCAGCCACTGAAACCGGGACTCCGGAGTCAGGCAGGACTTCCCCCTGTTGATCTTCAATCCGAGATGTTCGAGGAAACAGATCACCTTGTCCGTAGCCTTGTTGCATTCTTTGATGCTTGGCGCCCACACCAGCCAATCGTCCAGATAGGCTACTACCATGATGCCCTGTGACCTTAGTTCCTGCACTACCGTTTCCGCCAACTTCGTAAAGATCCTTGGGGCTATATTGAGCCCGAAGGGCATTACTTTGAAAGTGAAGGCTTGTTTGCTTAACTTGAAGCCCAGAAACGGATGGAAGTGCCGTGCTATCGGGACATAACAGTAGGCGTCTGTAAGATCTATAGAGGTGGTGACGACCCCACGGGGAAGTAAGGTCCGCACCTGAGAGATGGTCAGCATCTTGAACTTTTCGCAGCGAATTGATAAGTTTAGAAGGGACAAGTCTAAGATCACCCTTCGCTTGTCCGAACCTTTCTTTGGAACGCTGAACAAGCGCCCTTGAAATTTATGAGATGTGTCACTGATACTTTTTAGTGCGATAAGAAAGAAATTCGCGCTTGCGCACCTGCGCGCCTGCGTAACGATTGCAAACAAAACAACGCCTTGATCCGTGAGCTCCCAGCATCCCACAAGGCGCGTGATTCAAAAGTTTTCGGCTGGTAGGCCTATAAGTATTTTTCCGTGAATTTTTAAAAATGATATTGTTATGATACAATAAAGTTTGTTCATACTTACCTGGCAGATATATATATAGCTGTATTCTCCTAAGTCTGACAGAATTTCAAAACTTAAGACACACGCAGTGGGAGATCAGGTGGTTAGTACCCATTCCTGCCGCTGGGAGGCAGGTATCAGGAACCATTCCCATTTTCTATTCAGATTTTCAAGAGCCACTGTTTCCTGAGGGGAGGTGGGCGGGTACTTGATTATATATATCTGCCAGGTAAGTATGAACAAACTTTATTGTATCCTAACAATATAATTTTGTTCACGAAACTTACCTGTCAGATATATTTATAGCTGAATCCCAACATTGGAGGTGGGAAGAGACAGAATAGGATTTAGGAAACAAATTACATGCAGATGACTGACATCTTGGTTCCTTACCTGTTAGCATAGCTGACTTCGTGATTACTGTAACCCAAGTCTGCCTCTGCTTTACTAGTCTCCAGCAAGGTAGTGACTTATATAGCTGGTGAGTTCTAGATGATCTGTCAAGGGGGGCGTGACCACAATATGACTAGACCATATTGACCATACTATGACGGCAACGAAGCAAAAAACCACCACCTGACCAAGCCTATCCAAAGTTAATCCCACATAACTTAGGCTAAAGAATGGGAAGTCCGCCTTTGGCGGCCGACCCAACAATCATAAGCCAATACAATATAATTAAAAACTCTCCTAACCATTTTCTACAGGATAAGACAAGTGCTACTTTCTGCTCCCAAGATTGTATCTGCGGAGATGTATGGCCCTAGCGAGCAGCAGTTCTCATATGTTGTCTTCACATCCCTCAGGTAGTGTGAAGCGAACACAGAGTTGCTTCGCCAAAAGGTGGCGCCCAGGATGTCACTGAGTGCCATGTTCTTTTGAAATGCCACCGAGGTTGCGATGGCCCTCGCCTCGTGAGCATTAACTCTCAAAAGTCCAAGATCACCATCTCGACAGGACGAATGAGCCTCCTTGATGGTACTCCTTAAAAAGAACGGCAGTGCGTTCTTTGACATAGGTAAGTCTGGTCTCTTGACGGAACACCACAGATTGTCCGAAGGACCTCGACTCTCTTTCGTTTTTTTAAAATAAAACTTGAGAGCCCTGACAGGGCACAGGACTCTCTCTGGTTCTTGCCCAATAATTTCTGCTATCCCCTTGATCTCGAAGCTCTTGGGCCAAG
The DNA here is from genome assembly GCF_015104395.2 of Macrobrachium nipponense. NCBI lineage: Eukaryota > Metazoa > Arthropoda > Malacostraca > Decapoda > Palaemonidae > Macrobrachium > Macrobrachium nipponense. Next base: position 35,355,695 of record NC_087212.1, read on the forward strand.
GGTTGGACAGGTTTTCATTCTTGGCTAAGAACGAAGGGCTTAAGGAACATACTGCATTATGTCCCCTAAACCCTATATGTTTACTGAAGCTTGAACCTTGCTAACCCTCTTTGCTATAGCTAGAGCGGTTAGAAAAATAGCCTTTCTGGTCACGTCCTTTAAAGATGCAGAATGTAAAGGTTCGAAAGGACTCGACATCAGAAACTTCAATACTATGTACATCTAAGTTCCATGACGGAATCTTTGGTTGAGCCACTTTAGAGGTTTCAAAAGACCTCAAAAGATCGTGAAGGTCTTTGTTGTTCGACAGATCTAAACCTCTATGTCTAAAGACCGTCGACAACATACTCTTGTATCCTCTAATCGTTGGGACCGCCAGCTTATCAACGTCCCTCAGATGAAGGAGGAAGTCAGCAATCTGATTCACAAAGGTCGTGGTGGAGAGAAATGCCCTTCTTCCTGCACCATCTCCTGAAGACGGCCCACTTCGATTGGTACACTGCAAGAGAGGAAGCTCTCCTTGCATTGGCAATAGCTCTTGCCACTGGTCTTGAAAAACCTCTCGCTCTGGCCAACTTCTCGATAGTCTGAACGCAGTCAGACTCAGAGCGGAGAGGTTTTTGTGGTACCTCTCGAAGTAGGGCTGTTTGAGTAGATCGACTCTCTCGGGCAGAGTCCTTGGGAAGTCCACTAGGAAGGACATGACCTCTGTGAACCAGTCGCTTGAAAGCCAAAACAGGGTGATCAGCGTCATCCTCGCTCCTTCTGACGCCGCAAACTTCCTGATCACCTCTCCCAAGAGTTTGAACGGGGGAAAGGCGTAGATGTCCATCCCTGTCCAATCCCATAGGATGGCGTCTATTGCTACTGCTCCCGGATCGAGAACCGGGGAGCAGTATAGAGGAAGCCTCTTCGTCTTCGATGTTGCGAAGAGATCTACTAAGGGACGTCCCCATAGTCTCCACAACTCGTGACAAACTTCTAGATGAAGTCTACTCGGTCGTAAGCAGTTGCTGCCGACGGCTGAGAAGATCCGCATGGACGTTCTGAACTCATGCAACGAACCTCATCAGGATCGTTACGTTCCGTGCTTGCGCCCACAGCAGGATCTCTCTCGCTAACTCGAACAGGGACCGAGTGTGTGTTCCTCCCTGATTCTTGATATACGCAAGAGCTGTGGTATTGTCCGAGTTGATCTGGACAACTCGGCCAAAGACTCGTTCTTCGAAGAACTGGAGAGCCAACCGAATTGCTTCCAATTCTTTTAGATTTATGTGCCAGGACATCTGTTCCCCTCTCCAGATGCCCGACACTTCTTCCTTTCCCAGTGTTGCTCCCCAACCCGCAGTGGACGCGTCGGAAAACAACACTAGGTCGGGGCTCAGAAGGCTGAGAGACACGCCTTCTGCCAGCTTTACGGGATCGTGCCACCACTTTAGGCGATCCTTGACCGACTGAGAGATATTCAGAGTCACATCCAGGTCTTCCTTGTTTTTCCAGTTCTCCGCTAGGAAAAACTGGGCGGTCTGAGGGAAACAAACTTCTCCAGCGAGGAAATAGTCCCCAGCAGACTCATCCATTCCCTCACCGAGCATGTTTCCTTCCACAAAAAGGCTGACACTTTTTCTATGCAGTTCTGCTGACGTTCCAAGGATGGAAAAGCTCGAAAAGCCGCTGAATCCATCTGAATCCCCAGATACACGATGGACTGCGTAAGGATCAGATGGGACTTTTCGAAGTTTACCAGAAGTCCTAGGGCCTTCGTCAATTGCAGCATCGTATGAAGGTCCTCCAGACACCTCGACTCCGACGATGATCGAATGAGCCAATCGTCCAGCTAAAGCGAGATTCTTCTCCTTGAGAGGTGAAGCCATTTCGCCACATTCCTCATGAGAAGCGTAAAAACCATCGGTGCTGTGCTTAGCCCGAAGCAGAGAGCTCTGAATTGGAAGACCTGTCCCTTTAAGACAAACCTCAGGTACTTCCTTGACTGAGGATAGATCGGGACGTGAAAGTAGGCGTCTTGGAGGTCTAAAGAAACCATCCAGTCGCCTGGTCTTAAGGCTCCTAGAACAGACTAAGACGTTTCCATCTTGAATTTGTCTTTCTTGACAAAAAGGTTCAGCCTGCTGACGTCCAGGACAGGTCTCCATCCCCTAGACTGCTTCGGTACCAGGAACAACCTGTTGTAAAAGCCTGGGGATTCTAGTGTTAGAACCTGTTCTACAGCTCTCTTCTCGAGCATTTGCTTGAGCAGATCGAACAGAATCTGTTGCTTCGCAGGTTGGTAGGAGGGCGACAGATCTATGGGCTTCGTGCTCAACGGTGGAGTTTTGAGGAATGGGATCTTGTATCCTCTTTCGATGATTTCGAGGGACCAGCTGTCCGTCCCTCTTATTTTCCATGCTTCTGCAAAGGATAAGAGCCTTGCTCCGACAGGCATCTGAAGGCCCGACGCGTCACTTCTTACCCCTGGGTTTGGAAGGGGTTCTGTCTCTAGAGAGACCTCTTCCTCAAGGAGACGCTCTCAAGGAAGCACCGCCACGAAAGGGCTTCTGCTTCTTGGAAACTTGAGCAAGAGGAGTTGTAGGATGGGCTGCAGGGCGTATGGAAGACTGAGCCAGGAGGTCTTGGGTCACCTTTTCCTGAAGGCTGACTGCTAACTCCTTTACCATCGCCTGTGGGAAGAGATGACTAGATAGAGGGGCGAACAGCAACTCTGCCCTCTGAGAAGGAGACACCGACTTCGCCGTAAAATTGCAGTATAAGGCTCTCTTCTTAATAAGCTCTGTAGAAAAGTGGGAGGCCAGCTCATCAGAACCATCCCTGATTGCCTTATCCATACAGGCCAAGACGCTGGACAGCTCCTCAAGCGAAAGAGAGTCCGAACTCCGAGACTGCGGGTCCAGGGCTCCCAAACACCAATCTAGGAAGTTAAATACCTCCATCATCCTGAACAGCCCTTTCAGATGATGGTCTAACTCTGAAAGCGTCCAGGAAGCCTTTGCAGAGGACAGGAGAGACCTCCTAGGAGTGTCTACCAGGCTGGCAAAGTCCCCCTGGGAAGAGGAAGGAACTCTCAAACCAGCTTCCTCTCCCGTCTCGTACCAAATGCTCGCCCTTCCGCTTAACCTCGCTGGAGGTAGGGCAAAGGAAGTCTTGCCTTGGGCCTTCCTGGAGTCCATCCAGTCATGTATTCTCTTGAAAGCTATCTTCGTAGAAAGCGAAGTGGCCATCTTGATGAAGCCTTGACGAAGTCAACTGCCAAGGAGGAGAGCGAGGGGCTGAGGGCTGAAACTTGTCGCCAAACAAGTCCTTCAAAAGGCGGGTCAAGACCTTGTAATCAGATGATGAAGACAAAGCAGGCTCCTCTTCATCCGCAGGCTGCGACTCACCCGAAGACTCTCCCTCATCCACAGGAGCTACAGAAGAGTCCTTAAAAGATCGTGAAGCAATTAAAGCTTGAGGCCCCGCTCGCAAAAGGGGTCTCCTAACTGAAGAAGGGTCCATAGAACAAGGTTGGGTATCCTTGCTGACAAACTCTGAAGCTTTCCGATGATCCACTAAAGGTGCGTCCTGCCAAGCGTTTTGATGAGTAGAGCAACGAGCGTCCTGAAAAGCGTCCTGACGGGACGCAGTAGCAACAGAAGCGTCAATGCGAGCAGCCTGAGAGGCGTCCTGGTGAGCAGCACGCCGAGCGTCAGGAAGAAGAGCGCGAGGAGCGTCATAGCAAAAAGTACGGCGATCGTTGCCAAGACGAGCCTTACGGTCTAGCGAGCGTCAATCATCGACACTTCTAGATAAGCGTTGGGAAGGCAAACGGGATCTAGAAGGCGACGAAGCAGAGGAGGGCGACGAACGAGAAGGAGAGGGAGACTGCCTGGACCTCTTGATAGGCAGCCTCGAATCCTTCCTGCGGCGACGGGGCTCTGCCTCCTTCTTGGCGAAAAACGAGGCCAACTGCTGCTGCATGTCAAGAAGAATCTTTTTAGATGGAGAAGATTCCCGATCAGGTGAAGGGCTGATCCTGTGAGAAGACGAGGGGCGAGGGGACGCCTTCTTCCTTCTCACAGGAACAACCTTAGAGCAACTGGGGCGCTCAAAAGCATCATCCTCCAATGACGTCCTGGTCCTCTTCTGCGGAGGAAAGGCGTCGAAACAATCAGGCGACGACTGTAACGCAGGTCAAGAAAGAGGAGGTGAGGCGTCCTCTTCCCTAAAACTTCTCTTGAGAGGGAGAGAGTCCTTCCGAGAGCTCCAACCCCTGCGCGGGGAGGACGCCTCGGAGGACGAGAAGCAATCCTTAAGGATTCGTGCCCGTGCTCGATCCTTGGCAGCCTGGGAAGCGTCATCCCCGTAACCCTCCTTCAGCTTTTGACTTGCCCACTCCCTTTGTCCTGGGAGTCCGACAGAGGTCTAGACCTAGAGGCATTATAGGGTCGATCTGACGCCCCCTCCAAAACACTAGGGGCACTAACACCATCACCACACTTCACAACACTAGATTGGAGAGCGAGCACTTTAGACTCCAAGTTACAGACACAACCTCAGGGCCCGAAGGCAACACCACAGGGTTAGGTACACCAAAGTCTACAGAAGGGTTAGCAGGTGACATATCACTACCCTGACTTCTGCTCACAGAAGCACTCCTGGAGGAAGACCTCCTGATTCTGTCACGCTCTAACTTGCGTACATACGAATCATACGTCTTCCATTCGGAATCAGGCAAACTCTCACACTCCTTACATCGATCATCCAACAAACAAACATGCCCCCTACACCTCGTGCATACCGAGTGAGGGTCTACCGAAGCTTTAGGTAGCCTCACCTTACACCCTTGCACACAACACACTCTGAAACTAGCAGAACTAGATCCAGATATCTAATCCAAAGAACAGTCAAAGCCAAAATCAAATCAATCCACGATAGCGTATGCCTAGCCACAAATCCAAGTCAATAAACCAAAAGACAATCAGATACTTAAGCGGCAAAATGAAGTTTACAAAATCCTAAGACGGAGGTACAGAAAACAGGTGTTGACAGTACCGGCGACAGAGAAAATCTGAATAGAAAATGGGAATGGTTCCTGATACCCGCCTCCCAGTGGCGGGAATGGGTACTAACCACCTGATCTCCCACTGCGTGTGTCGTAAGTTCTGAAATTCTGTCGGACTTCAGAGAATACAGCTATATATATATATCTGACAGGTAAGTTTTGTGAACAAAAACTTTTTTATGTCGACGTTTAATACGTCCAATCGGCACCCGGGAGACAATTTATCTCGACATTTAATACGTCCAATCGGCGTAAGAGGGTTAAGATCCTCAAAGTTCACATGACGAAAATAATGAACTGAGGTAGCCACTGCCCGGATATCATGGACATGAGGGACTGAATCCGGATTGGCTTGTTTAATAAAATAAAGAATTTGTTGTCTGATGGCCTTCAAGGAAATGGTTCCACTATTCTCTCTAATAAAGAGAGGACCTGAAGACTTTTTAGAAGTTCTGCCCAGATAAGATTTTAATGTAATAATAGGACATAATGATGGGTCCTGTGGAAGAGGGACAATCTTCCATGGAGACCACCTGTTTTGTGGGTCTTCATTCTTTGCTAAGAATTTCCGATCTGGAGAGAGCAGAACTTCTCCTGACGGGAGGAAATCAATATGATTTGGTTCTCTAGAGAGAGCCGACAGTTCAGATATTCTGGCACCTGAGGCCAGACTCATTAAAAATAATGTTTTCCTGAGAAGGGTTATATATGAGCATGATTCATTATCAGTATCTGAAGCCAACCTGAGTATGTCATTTAAAAAACAGGAGACCATGTGAGGACGGTCTACCGGTCTCAGACGAGCACATGCTCTAGGGATAGACGGAAAGTACGAATCTGTTAAATCAATATTAATGCCAAACTGAAATATCTACCTCAAGGCAGATTTAGTCGTAGCAATGGTACTAGCAGCTAGGCCTTTTTCGAACAGTTCTAAAAAATGAAAATGTCAGATTCGTAACCATCTTTTGGACATCTGATTCTTTTAGAAAGATGGCTAGCTTCCTTACTGCCGAATCATACTGCCTGAGTGTTGATTCTCTTTTGTCTGACTCCACGAACAGGATGTTTAGTGGGTCAATACTAGCATCCTTCTGTGCCGCAAACTTCATGAAGTCCATAAAGTTAGGGCATTCAGAATTCTTGAGGAAGCTGACACAGTCCGAGTTTGTACTATTTATGTCAGTTTTGGGTTGGGAATCCGTCTGGGATGGAGTGTCAACTCTAGTATAAGAGGAAACCAATTGCTCTTCGGCCAGTTGGGCGCTACCAATGCTATCTGTCCTCTGAAAGATCTGAGTTTGTGTAGAACTTTCAGCAAGAGGTTTATTGGCGGAAATAGGAAAATCTTCTGCCAATTGTTCCAGTCTATGGACATCGCATCTGTGGCGTGAGCCAGAGGATCCAGATTGGGAGCCACATAACACGGAAGTTTGTGATTGGACTCCGTGGCGCACAGGTCCACCTAAAGGCCTGGGATTTGTTGGCAAATCCAATTGAATGACTTTGTGTCCAAGGACCACTCCAACTCCAGCCGAGTTGTCCTGGACAGTGAGTCCGCAATGACATTCCGTACTCCTGCCAGGTGAGTGGCTGACAGGTGCCAATGATGTTTCATTGCCAACAAAAAGATTGGAATCATCACTGGATTTATTTGGCTCGACTTGGAGCCTCCTCTGTTTATGCAATAAACTATCACTGCGCTGTCCGAGACTAGTCTGATATGAATGTTCCTGGCCAGAGCTAGTCGTTTCAGGGTCAGAAAAACGGCACTGCCTCTAGTACGTTGATGTGGAACTGGCGGAATGTTGTCGACCATGTTCCTTGAACCGTCGTGTACTGAGAGTATCCCCCCCATCCGCTCAGAGAGGCGTCCGTGTGGACTATCAGAGACGGTGGGGGAAATTGTAGTGACACTGATTTGGAAAGACTCCGGACTTCCGTCCATGGGCTGAGTCTTTTCCTTAATATTGGCGGAATCAAGGAGATTTTGTCTCTGAACTTGTTGTTGGCTCTTTTCCACCATACCCGATTGATATCCTTCAGTCTGGCTTTCAACAGAACATCTGTTATTGAAGCAAACTGAAGTGAACCTAAGATTTTCTCTTGGGTACGACGAGAAGCCCGTTTGTTCTTGAGGAATTCTCTCGTAGCTTTCGCTATCTCTCTGCACTTCTTCGGCGGAAGAGATAGTGTGTGTGATTAGGTCCCATTGAATTCCCAACCATTGAAAGCGAGACGCCGGAGTGAGACAGGACTTTTCCTTGTTTATCTGGAATCCCAGGTAGTCTAGGAATTTTATTACTTTGGCTGTTGCCTTGCGACATTCCTCATCGTTGGTTGCCCAAATGAGCCAGTCGTCTAGGTAAGCTACTAACATCACCCCCTGAACTCTTAGTTCCTGCACTACTGTCTCTCCTAGTTTGGTGAATATTCTGGGCGCTATGTTGAGCCCGAATGGCATGACTGAACGAGTAAGCTTGTTTTCCTAGTTTGAAGCCTAGGTATGGAGAGAAGTTTCTTGCTATCGGTACATGATAGTAAGCTTCTGTAAGATCGATAGAGGTGGTGACAACCCCATGGGGAAGTAAGGTCTGCACCTGCGAGACGGTTAGCATGCGGAACTTGTCGCATTGAATGTATGAGTTGAGACGGGACAAGTCCAGAATCAGTCTTCGTTTGTCCGAGTCCTTCTTTGGTACACTGAACAGACGTCCTTGAAATTTCAGGTGACTGACTTTCTTTATTGCCTTCTTTTGAAGATCTTTGGCATAGTCTAGAAGGTCTGTCGTTGGAATTTGATCGAAACTGACTGGTGGAGGAGGCCCTTTTATCCATCTCCACCCTAGACCTTTCGATACAATACTGTGGGCCCACGTACTGAAGGTCCAATGGTCCCGGGAGAGGTAGTCTCCCGCCTACCTGGAGAGACTCATTGACTGGTTGAGGTCTTACTTCCTCTGCCTCCTCTGAAGCCTCTGCCTCTTGAGAAAACTCTAGAGCCAACTCTCTGCCGGTAAGCACCTCTGGCTCTGCTACCCCTTCCGTGCCTATTATAGCCTCGAAACGCCCCTTGTGTTTCAAAGGAGACGTTGTAGGCTGGGGAAGTCACAAGGGCAGCCGAACTCGAGGGCTGTTGAGTCGGTTGACTCTGCAGCAGAACAAACTGCTGTTGTGGTTGTGCCTTAGATGTCGAAGGCTTACTTATTTGGGAGACAGGAACTGCCTGTACCACTGCTTGAGGCTGAGAGGTCTGGAAAGACTGATACTTCCTAGGCCTCTTCCTACTTTTGGCTTGTGGTCCGGGGTCTTGAACTTCCTTTTGAAGGGAAGTCCCCAGCGGACACGAAGGTTCTGGTTAGCCCTAGCCGCCTCGCTGAGGACGCTGTTAACCACGTCCTCAGGAAAGAGGTTGGCCCCCCAGATCGATGCTTTTATGAGCTTGTTAGGCTCATGCCTGATGGAGGCATTAGCAAAGACATGCTTCCTGCAGGCTCGTCTAGCCACTATGAAATCATACAGGTCCGATTGATAAGCCTGCAGCAGCGACTTCGTCAGGACCCGGAATAGAGGCTCCTCTGCAAAGACAGAAGCTGTCAACTCTGCAGTGGTGACTGAGTTAATTGACCTGCTCAGCCTACATCTTGCTTCGAATTCCGCCTTTACCATGGTGTCTGGAATTCTAGGCAAACGTTCACTGAATTGTGTGGAGGCACACTCTGGGTCGAGTTTGCCCACTGTGAACGTTGCCGGAGCGCCAACCCAACACTCCAGATCTCCAGGAAAGAGCAAAGAGGTAGCCTCCGTCTCTTTTAGCTGAGGCATGGGTTTATCCTCCATTCCGGCCTGCAGTGTCAATTCTGCGATCTTCGATGTGCAAGGTGTCGGGATGTTATCCGGCGCTACGAACATGGTATAGCAACCTTTGTGAGGCGTCAACTTGGTGTTGACGCACTCCCATTCCGTAAGGGTGCGGACCCATGCCGACTGAGCCTGATCTCTAGGGTAGATCACTGTCTCTTTCGGGACCTTGTCTACCCTGACCAACGCTTCCCCAGCTAGCCTAGCATGCAGAGCCAACCGCCCTGGGTTGCTATTTTTAAATGGCGAGAGCTTGGATGCGTCCGGCACCGCAAAGAACTGTGGTGTGCTTCCGGACTGCATAAATCTGGCCACCAATTCCTCCTGGGTCTGTAATCTTTGGGCCAGAGACAGGATGGACTGTACGGATGTCTCTAGACCTGAGGCGAGTTGAGTGGATATCGAATGAAGTCTCGAGTCCATTACTTCGCTCATCTTCTTCATGAGAAGAGTGGCGAAAGCCTCCTGGTCGAAGCCGGACTCCGTCGGTCTGGCTTTGGAAGTCTTAGCTCTCGACCCCTTGGGTGGGGGAGTAGCTTTGGCCGAGGAAGTCGAAGGCTTGGGGGCCAATGACGACCTGGCGGAGCCTGCCGGAGAAGGCTTGGCTGGTCTAACCGCCTTCGGCAGGGACTTCGTCTTTAAGGTTTTCACCTTGGGGATTACTGAGCCCGACCTATCCCCACAGGTCGTGGACTTCCCAGAGAAGCCCTGAAAAGAAGAAGAAGAAGGAGTTGGGCTGAAGGAGAGTATATTAGCCCAACGATTACCTGCCTCACCTACCTCCCTACCTTCCTCCTGGTCCTCGATGGTCATGGGCTCTCTAGGCAGGCTGATGGCCGCCACCTCTGTCATTTCCCCACACAAGCCGTCTTGGTCCTCCGGAGGGGCTTGGGTCTCTTGGCGGATCCGCTCTATAATGGGAGCCGCCACTTCCGCCGGTACTGCTGCCGAAACCTCAGCGTTTGGGTAGAGGAGGAAATACTTCTCCTCCGACAGCTTGTAGGGGCGGCCGGATCAGACGTTCCTCCCAAACCCCCCTACCCAGGCCTTGAGGGTCGTCAGCGAGGAGGCCTTGAGTGTAGGGTCAACCTGTAAGAGATAATCAAATCAGGTTCCTCAGTGTCGGGGACTTTTCACCGTTTACCTAGTTCGACTTATGCCCAATTGATATATGTAACATAGAATTCAAGAGTAACAATGAGGCGAGGATGCTACCTACCGACTCATCCATCACGTTCCTAACGAGGCCGTAACACACCTCGCAGGCTTCTGGTTGCCAGAGCAAGAGTCCCTCCAGTTGGATGGCGCAGCTGGCATGAGACCGGCAGACCTCATGTCCATACGTCTTCTGAAGAACGGCTGGACACCCCGCCTCCTGGCAGCGAACCATCTGTAAGTTGGAAAGATACATGAGTATTGTCAGATTATAATCAATAATTAACTAAACTAGAAACAAACATGCATGAGCAATGCGAATGAATGAGGAATCTTCACCTTTTAAAACTAAACTGGCGTACCGCTAGGCTAGCCTAGGACACCTCAATCACAATACTAGCACATAACATAGTATGAAGCATTTCACCGTATGCACGTAAGGGAACCAACTCGCTCCTGAGTGACTGATGATAACGAAAAAGGCACTATAATAGGCTAATAACGTAAGGATCAAACCGTAATAAACAAGGCTCTCAGTACTCGTCAGGAGCGAGACGGTAAAAATATACGACAACAGTAGCCTATACAGTGTTCCCCCTGTATTCGCGGGAGATGTGTACCAGACACCCACACGAATAGCTCAAACCCGCGAATAGTTAGAACTCCCCTCTAAAAATACCTATATATGCCTATCTTGAAAGTTCAAATACCAAATGTCTACTTAAGGGGGCTGGCCGGAACCCCTATATATGGTGGTATAGGGCGAAAAATGCAGTCATGAAAAAATTCATGGAGCTTCATATGGCAATTGAGAATACGTAAAAGAAATATTTCGTCAAAATTCCTCTTACTTTCGTAGTTACAGGGTAATTAGTTAACGTAACTCAATAAGCCTAAAACATTGATCCGTACAAGAAAATGCAATATTTCTTCTATTACCATAAATTTTGATAATTATTGTCAAAGAAATTGGGAGAAATGGCATCTGTAGACATTCCCTGAGTCGAGAAGAGAGACTTCACATTCAGTCAGCTACCAACCAACTATCAGTGCGAGCACAATCTTCAAGTAGTTTACACGTTCGATTTCACCTCTGACATTCGCTTGCTTTTACATATGCTTATGTATGTTTCGGCAAGAATTTCATCATGCCAATGAGGAAAAGACAAGGAAAACATCTCGCTAACATACAAACGAAGAAAAATCGCTCAAGTATTATTACAGAATATCATAATATATGCGTAGTTAGTGAAGAGAGAGGGGAGGGTTGCGTAGTATTGCCCCCGTCTTGCCTGACAGCACACGTCACACTGTGCCCAAGGCTACGATCTTTGAGCAAAGAGATCTTCATTTATGATAAATAACAAAGTTTGGTTTTTTAATACCCAAAATGGAATATGAAATTCATAATAATCATGAATTATTAATATTGTCTTTGTAAAAAAGAGAGTACACCTTCGAGTTTCAACTCTGACATTCTCTTGCATTTACATTTGTTTACTATTTTTGTTTCAGCAAGAATTTCATCATGCTAAAGAGGAAAATACAAGGAAAACATCTCGCTAACATACAGAAGAAGAAAATTCGCTGTAATATGCCGAGTTAGTGAAGGGGAGAGAGAGAATTGCGTAGGAAGGAGTGCCCCATCTTGCCTAAAGCAGTGCCCCAGGCTACGATATATGAGCAAAGGGATCATCATTTATGATTAAATTATGATAAATAAAATAGTTTTGGTTTATTAATACACAAAAAAGAAATACACACTCATAATAATAATCGTTATTTATTAACATTGTCTTTATAGAAATACGAAGGAAAACTTTGAACGCCCGTATCTCAAAACTATACTTATTGACCTTCAAAATCTATCTTCTCACTTAGTTTTTAAAGCTATAACATTGGAATTTCGTATATAACTCAGAAAGACATTATGGAACAATCAAATAGAGCCCTTTTTTTCCAAAAATTTATTGTTTCGTCTTTTTTTTTTTTTTTATATTTTTTTCTCCTGATTTATAGGGTTTATTTTTTTACCATATTGAAAAATCCATATCTAGCAAAAAAATGACTTTTAGAAAAAAAACCTCTATTCGATTGGAGGTCTACATCAGGTCTTTATATGGTAGTAATCCCAGGTCTTGATATTAAATATCAAGGGAGGAGATAGAATTTGAAAAATGCTTATTTTCGGGATAAATCGCCCTGGCGTCACAAAACCGAAGGTCAGAGGCGAAAATCATATGCGGTTTGGAGATGTCCCAAATCACCTTATTAAGTGGTATGAATATCAAAGAACTGTCCTTAAAAAATGGCATTAGCCGGCCGGCCCCCTTAAAGTATTATCCTACATCAAATATACCATTGAATTGATATTATTAATATCATTTTAAAGTCATCTTAAACATTTTACCATTAGAAATATACAAACAGCCAATAGCAGAGAGAGAGAGAGAGAGAGAGATGAGAGAGAGAGAGAGAGAGAGAGGAGGAGAGAGAAGAGAGAGAAGAGAGAGAGAGAGAATAACTCCTTACGATCTCAATAGATTGAAATGAACATCTGTAGGCAACACTTTTTTCCCCTCCCATAAATACATATATTTCTCCAGAGAAGAGAGAAAGAGAGGAATGAACAATTGTGTGTGTCTGTCTATCAGAAGGATGAAATAGAAACACCAAATGTATACCTTATGTAACATCCTGCATCAAATTTACCTTGAATTATTATCATATTACTGTATTAATCTTAGAGATTGTATTAATATAATTTCAAAGTAATCCTAAACATTAGTACCCTTAAAGGTATATACTTACATACATACTTATAACACTTGCAGCCAAGAGAGACAGTTACCACTATGACAAGTATCTTGTGGAGAGAGAGAGAGAGAGAGAGGAGAGAGAGAGAGAGAGAGAGAGAGAGAGAGAGAGAGAGAGAGAGGGAGAGAGAGAGAGAGAGAGAGAGAGAGTTGTCCTTATTAAATTCGTTGACCATTGTATGGCACTGTTACTTTCCCAGCTCCGAGCGTCACTGGAGCTATGAGAAGGTAGGGAAAATTGATACAGAAAAAGATTACTATTATTTGAAAATATAATAAACACATGCATTTACCATAAAATTCTCTCATCTCAGTAAGAAAGGAGTTCTCCTTACAAGTGAAATGGAAAGGTCATTTTCATCTCTTTAAAATACTACCATTATGCATTTTGTAATTACAGTTTTATTATTATTAAATAACTGAAATTATCAATGAACATTTTACATACTAGTACCATAAAAATTCTTTCATCTCGGTAAGAGAGAGAGAGAGAGAGAGAGAGAGAGAGAGAGAGAGAGAAGAGAGAGAGAGAAGAGAGAGAGAGAGAGAGAGAGAGGGAAATTTTATGAGCACTTAATGGCAACAACACAACAGCTCCTCCCCCTACTGTGACATAACTTGATATATCTGACAGTTTTAGTACCTGGAGTTAGAGAAAGAAGACTGGGATTTCGACCTTCATTCTTCCATAATTTTTTAAATTTATAAACTAAAAATAAATCTTACTAATTCACTATGGTATTTTCTTTAATGAATTGATATTATTGCTGTATTAAATTAATAATTAACATTTGAAAATAGTAAATCATTTATTTATCATACAAAAAAAAAACATACATCTTTGTAGTAGAGAGAGAGAGAGAGAGAGAGAGAGAGAGAGAGAGAGAGAGAGAGAGAGAGAGAGAGAGAGAGAGAGAATTATTATTTTTATTGTGATATCATTTAAACTTATTAAACTTACTAATACAGTTTATCAAAATTAATATCTGAAAATTAGTAAATCATTTTTGTATCATAAAAATGTATTTAGTAATGAAAATAAACATCAAAATACACTAATTAGTGATTATTTTCCTCGGAAAATCCCGCGAATGGGCGAATCCCCGCAAATAAATGTGTAGATATGGTCCAGAGGGAAATCCACGAATCAGTGAGTTCGCGAATCCGGAGAACGCGAATACGGGGGCCTACTGTACTGTGAAGTGCTAAACGGTGAACATAAATTACACAGCGTAATAAAATTCTGATATAACAACGCACGCAGCCAACTATGCATCCAAAATGGCTGACTCGGAAGAGGCGTCATGCCCGGCTCCCATGAACAAGTCTTAAAAAAGCAAAATATTGGATGCATCGTGCCCCATCGGGAAAAACTCAAATCAAATAAACTGGAATTACTCAACTTAGATGAAGAAGATTCTTGGTGTAGCGAAGACATAATGCTCCGCAAAAACACTTCCTTGAAACAGTGAAAACGGTGCTAATTCAGGAATGAGGGTTCTTGGCAGAGGTAGTAGTAGGGAGCAGAAGGTAGACGTTGTAATGGCACCTCTCTAGAGGGGGATTTTGAGAGAGGAGAGATCTAATTGGCAAAGCATCTGTGATAGTGGTTTCCACTCGCTCCTGTGCTATACAGACACCCTATAAGGGTGTGAGCGAGCCAGAGGTAGTAACTCTGGCATTCCATATTTATACCTAGAAATGAGTGCTATAAGGAACATTTCACTGGGCAACAAAGGTCGAGCTCGGAAATGTAATTCATGAACTTAATGATCCAGATGACCCAGAAGCCCAAGGAAACATACAATAGGATGAATTGAGGTAACAACCTCAAGCAATGAGAAATATCCAAGGAGTCTTTAAAAGACAGCAAATCATCAGATAATATTTTGCCTAGGAAAAAAATGATCACCACCACTAGGCTTAAAGTTACCAAAAACCAAATTCAAAGTACGTAAAACAAACAAATCTTGTACTGTATATACAGTACAGGTTTGGCAAATAAACCAGTAACAGTTATTTGTAATTTTAATTTCCACAAAAATATACAGTACAGTAGTCAAAATACATTGCAGACTAGAACACAATGCACAATTTCATCACAGCCGAAATATGGCAATTTGTCGAAAATTGTATTTTTCCTAACTATACAAACCTGAGGTCCTTTACAATAGGAAGTCACTTTGCTTGAGGCCCAGGAAACGCAGAGTGAGGGGTGGCATGAGGTGGGACTATATGTAAAGGACCTCAGGTTTGTATAGTTAGAAAAAATACAATTTTTGACAAATTGTTATTTGTTCCGATACGGTATACAGTGGGCCCCCAGTATTCGCGTTCTCTGGATTCGCGGACTCACTGATTCACAGATTTTTCTCTGGACCATATCTACCCACTATTTGCTGTGAATTCGCCTATTCGCGTGATTTTTCAACAATAAATAATCACTAATTATTGTATTTTGATGTTATTTCCATGCCTATATACATTTTTATGATACAAAAGTGTTTTACTAATTTTAAAATATTAATATTGATCAATACTTTATTGGTAAGTTTAATAAGATTAAAAGATATCACATAACTAATAATTCTCTCTCTCTCTCTCTTACAGAGATGTATGCTTTTTGTATGATAAATGATTTACTAATTTTTAAATATTAATATTAATGTAAAGAGCAATCATTTCAATAAAGAAAATACTACAGTGAATAACTCCAGGTCTCTCTCTCTCTCTCTCTCTCTCTCTCTCTCTCTCTCCTCCTCTCTCTCTGTTATTTGTTGTAGGTATATATTTTTAATGGTAAAATGTTTAAGATGACTTTGAAATGATATTAATAATATAACCTCAAAGATTAACACAGTAATTTTAGGTATATTTGAAGTAGGATGTTATTAAAGGTATACATTTGGTATCTGAACCTTCAAGATAGGCAGTTATAAGCATTTTTATTGGTGGTATTAACTATTCGTGGGGGTCTGGTACACATCCCCTGCAAATACGGGGGGAACACTGTACAAACCTTCGGTCCTTTACAATAGGAAGACTCACTTATTGGTGGGTGGAATCTGAGTCTTATGAACAGACTGGTGTTCATCCTACCTTGTATTCCCTCCCTGGTCGTAAGGGATAGAATGGGGCTCAGTTGTGTAGTTTACCTGCGTCAGCCTCCTGTTCAGCATAGTGACGACCGCGGCCCTCTGCCCACAGGTAGAGGGAAGAATGAAGGAGGAAGAGAAGCCAGTCACACTCTCTTTCACTCGTCCATACATACAGTCACACACGGATGTGATGCTGTTCTGTCCGCTCCGGTGCTGGGTAGACTACACAACTTATTGAGCAGCCACCACGGGTCCCAAGGAAAAGGTGTCCAAGGACCTGTGGGTGATATCCCGAAGGTAGAATGAAGTGAAGGTGGTCTGGTTGGCCCAAACCCCTGCCTTCAGAACCTGCGCCAGGGAGAAGTTCTTGCGGAACGCAAGTTTTGGACCAATACAGTGGTTCCCCCGTATTCGCGGGGGATGCGTACCAGACCCCCCCGTGAATAGTTAGAACCCACAAATATTTGGAACCCCTATGAAAATGCTAAAAACAGCCTATTTTGTTAGTTAAAACTCAAGAAAAACCACTAAAAATTTTCATACTTGGTTTTTTTAATAGTTTTATCACAAAAAGTGCATTTTATGATGAAATTCATCAAAAAACCAGGAATTTGTGGATATTTATCATAGAAAAATACCGCAAATGCATGAATTTTCCGCGAATAATGCGGGGAAACGTTCCCCAGAGAAATCCGCGAATGTGTGAGTCCGCGAATCTGGAGAACGCGAATACAGGGGGTCCACTGTACCTCTGACTTTGTGGGCTCTCGGACGAAGGGTACGGGTGTCGTCACTGTCAGCTGTCTCGTAAGCCCTCCTGATCACCTCACGCAGCCAGAAAGAAAGTGTTCTTGGAAACCTCTTTCTTGGTAACCCCGGTGCTAATGAAGAGTCGTCGACACTCAGGCCTGAGGTGCCGAGTTCTCTTCAGATAGCGTCGTAGCGCCCCCACAGGACAAAGCAGCATCTCATCCACATCATTATCGGTGAAATCCTTCAGGGAGGGAATCGTGAAGGACTCGAACCGGTCGTCAGGGACCGAAGGATTCCGAGTCTTCGCTACGAAGTTCGGGACGAAATCGAGCGTCACTGATCCCCATCCCTGGAATGCTTAACGTTGAAAGAAAGACCATGAAGTTCGCCTATTCTCTTCGCCGATGCCAGGGCCAGCAAGAAGAGGGTCTTGAGGGTCAGATCCCTGTCTGACGACTCTCGGAGTGGCTCGAAGGGTCTGTGAGTCAAACTCCTAAGGACGAGAGTCACATCCCATCCAGGGGGCCTGAGTTCCCTGGGTGGCCAAGACCTCTCAAAGCTCTACATCAGGAGGGAGATCTCAAAAAAGAGGAGATATCCACACCTCGCAGTTTAAGGACTAGGGCCAGGGCAGCTCTGTAGCTCTTAATTGCAGAGACGGAGAGGAGTTTCTCTCGGCGAAGAAAGACAAGGAAATCCGCTACCTGCTGAAGAGAGGCTCTGAGAGGAGAGAGACCCCGTCCACGACACCAACCACAGAAGACGGACCACTTCCCCTGGGAGACAGCTGCAGAGAACTGTCGCTGCGCTGCGAGAAAAGCCTCTCGCTCGCAAGAGATAATGGATAGAAGCCAGCCGTGAAGACACGGGGACTTGACTGATCGGTGGTACCGTTCTACGAGTGGCTGACACAGGAGGTTGTGTCAGGGGGGGAATCTCTCTCGGCGCTCCGGTAAGCAGAGCCAGCAGGTCCGGATACCAAACGGCTTGAGGTCGTTTGGGCGCCACCAGGATCATCCGAAGGTTCGCAGTGATCAGCGCCCTGCTGATCACTTTGCGAATCAGACAGAACGGGGGAAAGGAGTAGATGAAGAGGTTGTCCCACGGATGCTGAAGAGCGTCCTCTGCGGCTGCCCATGGGTCCGGCTTGATCGAGTAGAAAACCTGGAGTTTTCTGTTGTGCCGGGTGGCGAACAGATCCACGACTGGGTGCCCCCACAGGTTGAAGAGCCTTTCTGCCATGAGTGGATGAAGGGACCACTCTGTTCCTATCACCTGATCCCGACAACTGAGCTTGTGTTGTCAGCTACCACATTCCTCTTGCCAGAATGTAGCGAGCCGACAATTCTATTGAGTGTGCCGCGGCCCACTCGTGCACCTGCAGCATCAACTGGTGCAGCGGGAGGGACACTAGGTCGCCCTGCTTGTTGACAAATGCCACTACTGTGGTGTTGTCGCAAATCAACACCACCGAGTGTCCCACCAGATGGTCCCGGAACTCTTGGAGAGCGAGGAACACTGCCTTGAGCTCCAAAACGTTGATGTGAAGGTGCTTGTTGCGATGGTCCCACACACCTGCAGTCAGCAACTCCTCCAGGTGTGCACCCCATCCCTCGGTCGATAGGTCCGAGAAGAGAAGCATCTACAGGGGGGAGGTTCCTGTCGTCCAGCCACCAGGCTAGGTCCTGCCTTACCTCCTTCGTGAGGGACACGGGGGAAGAAGGGAGGATCCCTTGCCTGTGACCAACACTCCTTTAGTCTCCACTGAAGACACCCGAAGTGAAGACCCCCGTGAGGGACTAGCTTCTCAAGAGACGACAGTAAGACAGGAACTGTCTTACTGCCTCCCTGAACCTGCTGATCCGCGAATCTGTTGGGAAGACTTGCCCTGCTGCCGTGTCGATCAGCATGCTCAGGTACTTCATCCTCTGCTTGGGTTCGAGCTCTGACTTCTCGTAATTCACAACGATTCCCAGATCATGGCAGAATTCGAGGAGTCGATCTCTGTCCTGCAGCAACTGCGAGCGGGAGCTCGCCAGGACTAACCAATCGTCGAGAAACCTCAAGAGACGTATCCCTACTGAGTGGGCCCAAGCCGACACCAGCGTGAACACTCGCGTGAACACCTGTGGGGCGGTTGAGAGACCGAAACAAAGTGCCCTGAACTGGTACACCGTCCCGTCGAGGATGAAGCGGAAGTACTTCCTGGAGGATTGATGGACGGGTATCTGGAAATACGCGTCCTTCAAATCCACAGAAAGCATGAAGTTGTTCTCCCTGATGGAATCGAGCACCGAACGTGCTGTTTCCATCGTCAACCGAGTCTGGTGAACGAATCAGTTCAAGGGAAAGAGATCTATCACTGGGCGCCAGCCCCCCGAAGACTTCTCCACAAGGAAGAGGAGGCTGTAGAAGCCCGGCGACTGATCCTGAACGATCTACACAGCTCGTTTGCTCAGCATGGCTTCTACTTCCTGCCGAAGCATCACGTCCTTGGTCAAGCCAGGAACGTAGGTTTGCAGATAGACCGGGTTGGTGGTGAGGGGTGGCCGAGACTCGAAGGGTAGTAAATATCCCTCCCCGAGGGACGTTTACTATCCAGGTCTCTGCACCATAGCGCTGCCATGTTGCCCAATGGCTTGCCAGGCACTCCCCAACTTCCGGCAGCAGGTGAGGGGGAACGCCGTCCCTAGCGTTTCCCACCTCTCTTCAACTTCTTCTTACCCGCCCCCCCTCGTGAGAAGGAGGGCTGGTGATGGTCGCCCCTTGGTCTTTCCTTTGGGCTTCGATGATGCGATCGTCTTGGCCGCAGAGGAAGCGCTAACCAAACTCTTAGGTTTGGCCGCAGTAACTTGAGGATGCCCAGACGCCTTTGAGACTGCCTGGTGTTCTAAACGGTCACTGTCGTCAGTGCGCCGCCTTACACCACAGCGTCCACCATCTCACCTGGGAAGAGAGAGGAGGAGCTCCGCACCAGTCCGTTGCGAAGACCCAGAGCCGCCTCACGCCCCGCCGCCCTCGTCACCCGGGTGAGAACAGCGACTCTACGCCGGAGAACCCTACCCCGAGACTGGCAGTCTCACAAAAGCCGGGTCCCCTTCAGGAGTGATGTTCCCTAAGGAGGCCGCAGTTTTCGACACTGTGAGGGACCACAGGTCGAGAAATGAGACTGCTTGGAAGGCTGCCATTGCGGTAGGCTCCAAGGCAAGTGCCTCCTGCTGCGAGAACCAGAGGTTCTCCGACAGGAGCTGCGGCAGACACACCCCCATAGTTAGCCTGGCTAGCTCCGGGTTAACCTGTTTGGGCGGCAGAGGGTCCTCCGAAGGCATGTAAAAGCGTATCTGTCGCAGTAGAGGTGGAGGAAGGAGCTTAGCAGACCTATTGGACCGAAGCGAACCCTCCTGTCTGGAGACGAGAGCGTCCACCTGGCCCCCCGCCGTCCTGGGTTCCTTCTTTGGTCCCCAGAACGCCTCCAAGCCCGATGTGTGTTCAGTAGGTGGGAGCGGCGATCCTTCTCCGAGGTCATTGTGCTGATGGATCAGAGCAATTACCTCCGCGAACGACCTCTGGATCTCGGGAGTGACTGCATCCGGTGGAGATGGACCGTCAAGCCCTTCGAACGAGAATGCCTCCCGAGAACCTCCTTCCACAGGAGGAACCACGACAGGAACCTCCTGGTCTTCTCCTACCACCTGCGCGTACGATCTGGTTGGTCCAAGGACCGTGCCAGGTTCGTAGGGCGTTGTGGCGGGATCGCGAGGGGTGCGCCCTTCGTGATCGCTCCTGATCACCTTGCTCTTCCCGGTAAAGCCCGAGGAAGTTGAAGGGATCGGAGAGGCAGACCTGACACTCCCCCCGCACCCACCGGCAGAGCCGGTATTGCTGAGGGGGCTGCAGGCGATCGTCTGCAGGCCTGGTCGAACGGCTCTCCCAGGGAGAGAGGCTGGACTGAGAACAGTGGCAACGGTCCCGAGCGACAGAAGAGCTGCTGCTGGTTCCCCTCTCTGCTGGGTCCCGGAAGGAGCGGTGGTCAGGGGACCTGCAGAGTCCACTGTCGCGGTGGGAACGAGGCCTATCCTCACGGAGCGTCACGCTGCTTGGACCAGCCGAGGCTGGTTCAGGCGACCGAAGGGACTGCTTCCTCGCCTCAGCCCGCGAGCGGTCTGGGACCATCGCATCAACCCTGGGTACCAGCGCGTCGCCGCGAGAGCGATCGCTGGTCTGGTGAGAGTCGCCCGAGCGACTCTCCCTCCAGTCTTCCGTCCCGTGCCTGGATCCTGGCGCCGAGAGAACTCGGATGCCTGGGTCTTGGCTGTCCGGTCACCCGCAGGTGAGCGAACACTCGGTGACTCTCGCGAACGAGAGGCCGAGACGGTACCTGGCGCCGAGGCAGAACCTCTGGCACCAGGTGAGGAAGTGCCGGTGTTAGCAGACACTCCTCCAGTCCCTGTCTTTTTCTTCCTTGTGGAAGGAGAGATGGGTCCCGTTCCCGAAGGAACAGGAGGACCGACGGAAGTCCCAACCGTCCCACCGGAGTGGGACGGGCCTTTAGAAGTCTCGGCACGAGACTTCTTTGGGGGGAGGAGGCAGCCTTCTTCTTCTTCGGCTTGGGGGCTTTAGAAGTTGAAGGGGAAGCGGCGGCAGGCGACGACAAGGAAGAAGACAATGAAGACAAAGACGACACCTTCATCCTCTTCCTCTTCGTCAGCTTCCTCAGCACCACCGTCAGGTCTTCCATCTAGGACGGAGCAACAGGGCCCGACTGCACCTGTCCGGAAGGACCTGGGGTGGGAGCACCAACACCACAGGCAGGAACGACGGTGGCAGGAACTGATACCAAGGCTGAAGCGGCAACGAAATCAGGAACAGGAGGTGGGGCAGGAACCGGCAGCATCCTCAGCACAGGAGGTAGATCTAGCAGCGAGCTCTTGGGACACTGGAAGTCCGGGGCTGCGGCAGGAGTGGGAAAACCAGGAGGCGGCGTAGCAACGGGCAAGGAAACCTCCGGCAGCAGAGCCTGCAAAGTGGCTGTCGGGGTCACCATGGCTACGTGCTGCGTATATACCAAGTGAGGTGGAGCAGCATACCCCGGAGTGGACACCATCATGGTAGTCATGGTGGTAGGCCTCTGCGTAACCAGCGTGGCCCCTCTCGCCAGATGACTAAGCAGCCCCTGGACCATCGGTGTCCCTTGCAGCCCCAGCAAGTACCAGGCCCTACCGAGATCGTCGCCCGTGGTCAGCAAGTCTGAGGGAGAAAAAGTCGGGTAGATTAGAGGGGGGGGGGGTCCCCCTCGCCCTGGGGGGGGATAGTTCCAAGCCCGAGCGAACGGAGGACCCCGAGTACAACTGGATGTCGGGGTATCCTGCCCCCTCCTCTACGCTCGACTGATCGAGGGAAGAGAGGGAGCGAGAAACCTCCCCCGAAGGGAAAGGAGCCATATGAGGGAGCTGAGCCGGAGGGAGAAAGGAGGAAGACAAATCGGTGACCAAGGGCGTAGCTGGGGAGTCCTCTGACAACTCCTTAGCCGGCTTCCGCGGCTTCTTCCTCCCCCCATAGCGCTCCCACTGCGCCTCCGACCAAAAGATACAAGTGTCACAAGTCTCAGTGCGAGAGCATTCACGCCCTCGACACAGAGCACAAAAATCATGAGGATCTACCTCCACAGAAGAGCGAAAAGCCCCACACTTATGGCCCCCAATACCCGGGCATAGTCTACGGTTGACGGGGGGGGGTTTCCTCCGGCTCTTGTTGCATAATTTCCATAATAAAAATGAAAACCACAACAGACACGCACTTACTTTTGTACTTGCAACACACACAAGTAAAAGAAAAAGCGAAAGTCGAAAACCAAGCATACGACAGAAGCGGGCAGGGAGACGAAGAGCAGCATGTCCATCCACTAGCGTGGCCGAAAGCAAAGTGACTTCTCGCCTCGCAGACAAGCATACCGCTAACTGCCGGACAAGTAGTTAACTACCAAACCCCTTGTTCGAATGCTAACGACCGGTTCAGCTGCCGCTAAGTACCTTCCTATTGTAAAGGACCGAAGGTTTGTATACCGTATCGGAACAAATATATAATACTCTATATTGCACTGAAAAAACTTGAAGTGACATTGGATCAGTTTAAAGCATCGAGTTTATCACAAATTCTTTTGGTTACCTGTCCTAGTTCCCCTGTTACTTTCAACAGCTTCTTGCCTACATCAACCCAGATTTGATGAGCCTGGAGATGAAGGTTTGCATCCTCATTTTCTTTTTTAATTTTCTTTTGTTTGTCCATTGTCCTCTCATGTTCCTTCCGTTGCATCTCAAGAGACGCTTCAAAGCTGACCTCTTCCTCTTGAGAGAACTTTGTTGTTTGTCGGCACTTTCGGGCTGAGGTAAAATTTGATTGGCCAGGTGTTGGTGTGTATTCTGTTGTGATGTCTCTGGCATTAAAGTGTATAGAGGTGGGTGTGTTTGTTTGAGTATCCTGTGTCATGTTAGCTTCTTGCGAGGAGACTTTGCCAGCTGGTGTGCTCTGTGTTGTGTTGAATTCAGTTGAGGTGAGTTTGGGAGGTGTTATGATGGAGTCTATAGAGTTGTTAGTGTGTTGCCCATCATTTCTGATACCAATCACAGTATGTGGTTGACCTGAAACGACAGAAAAAAAAGTAATGCTATGATTGTACTGGAAAACATTACTTTTGCAAACTGTAGGGCTACTAATTCCTCCTAATTCTATAAAAGATTCCATAAAAGTAAAGCAAATATTGAAGTAATGAATGATTTACCTAATCCTAATAATAACACACAGTTTTGGGTCACACCATGTTAGACATGATTCTTGTGCAGTAAGTTTATTAATTCACAAAAAAGGTTAGGTTATGGTGAAATCTGAGATAATCCCAAATGTGACAAGAAGAGAGGATTTGCCTAGACCCCCTTGGCAGCTAAGTGGGGGGTGCACAGCCACCCACCTAGGAAATTAATTCAATGACAGGTTAGGAGGTTAGCTAGGTATTTTAGGTTAGTCTGGGGCACTAACCTAACATAAGACACTTACCTAACCTGGCACTAAATTGGTTATTTCCTAGTTGGGGGCTGTACCCCCCAGGCCCCCTTTTTTATTCAACAGAGTTCCACCTTTATAACCTTACATTTTAGGCCAACATAAACAACTTTTCTTCAATAATTTCAACTACATTAAATGCATCCTTACGACTTACAAGAATATTACCAAATAGGAGCTAATTTAACTTCTTTACAAATTGATAGGTAGGGGATATGCTTAAAACAAGTGATTTCCTCTCAATTTTATGGGAAAAAATGAATAGAGAAACAAAAAATTTGTATGGAAATCAATAAAATATGCAAAACATCCAAGCAGAGCTCTCTGTAGAATTATCAAAGTAGGACTTACCAGTACTCTGAAGTGCATCACAGTCCAGTTCATTCTCCTCACCATCAAGGTCATCACTTGTGATAATAAGGATTTTAGCAGTCTCTTCATCTTCAGGAATGTGCGACACACGTGTACCCGACTTTGTATTTACTGCTCATAAATGTAAACAAACGTTTCTCCTGCATACCAACTGTTTAGAGGACAACAGACGCCCTCTCAGCAGGAATACCAACCACACCCTTTCCTATAAGATGCTTTAAACATAGCACCGAAAAATATAGGGCTTCCCTACACTTTCCTTAGGGTGTAAAGAAGGCCCTATATTTTCTCTTAGCATACGGCCGTTAGAATTCAGATTAAGTAGGTATTATAGAATATATACTATAGTCTCCACATATAGGAAGTACCGTAGCTAGGGAAACACCAAGGAAGCTTCTACATTATTATTATTTAACTAATTTACAGGAACAGAGCAGGTTACGTACTTTCTGACAGGCAAAAGTTGTAATTATTGTCTCAAAATCTATTTCCCGAAGAATATCCCTTTCAATACTCATTATAGCCAACCATGAAAGACGACTCTGGCTTACTGACGTTCTCAGTCGGTTTTTTATTATTTTCATCTTAGAAAATGACCTTTCACCACTACAATTGGACACCATTAATATTAAATAGATTCTCAACAAGATTTCAACATTACGAAAAGTTGCCCGTAAACTACTGTCAAGGAGAATTTTGTAGAAGTAGAGTTCTTTTTGGGATTTTTCATTGTCTTTTTTGTCACGAGTTTTACCAATTCAACAAAACGAACGAGTTCATCTTTGAGACTGGGCTCTGGGTCACCTTTGTAAAAACTCACAAGACAGTTGCGGCTGAATTGATCTCATCAGCATCCACATCATCTGGGCAATTGAGGAATCCCCAAAGCGCTCACATACATCATCATAAGCAGCTGTTCTGTCTCTCAGAGATTGGACAATTTGGTCAATAACTGGAAGGAAACTGTTTGCACAAAACTTGACCTTGGGACTCATCTGGGCATCCTCTGCTTTACCATAATCAAGTGGATTAAGATGCACGTTCCTCACACAATGGCGAACTTCAGTATATTCTTCTGTTCCAGAAAGTCTGATTCAGCTGCTTCATATTCCTCATATTTTTCTCTCTTTGTTTCAATAAATGTTTTCAAAGACTTGGGGTGCTTTCACTGCAGTACTGAGAACCGTTTTAGGATCTTGTAGAATATGGTTTGTTGCATTGAATCTTTCTAGGATGTCACTTCAAAATGTAGCATAAATGGCTATTTCTAATTCACCCATTTTTTCATATAAATTACATACTTCACTCCAAGCCACAGCCTTGTTTTCCTCATCAGTCATTATGTCATAAAGAGCCTCTCTCATCTCTCTGTAACCATGCACTGCAGCCTTTGTTGCATCTGCTCTGCAAGACCAATGAGTTTCATTTAGTCGCTTGGGAACAGACATCTGCTTATCAGCTCTTTTTAATTTTTCTTTGAGCATAGCATAGCGTGCCTTGGATGCTGTGAAAAAATAATAAATTTGTTGAACAAAGTCAAAGTAGTGAATAGTTACAGAGCATGTATTAGCTGCTGCCTTTCTTTGATGAGGGCTTGCATTCCTTTATACAGTAGTACCTCGAGATACGAAAGGCTCTACTTACGAAAAACTCGAGATACGAAAGCTAATGCGAAAAATTTTACTGCTCTACATACGAAAAGTTTTCAAGATACGAAAGGTTGTTGCTGTAAAGTCCCGAGATTCGCCCGGACCACAGAGAAAAATTTTAAAACTCCCGCGCCGCCAACTGAGTAAACTCGCCACCATCCTTCCGCTCTCACATTGGTTCCTGATGCTAGTCACCCCATAAGGTCCTGCTCTCCTATTGGTCAGTATCTACCCCTTGTGCTTTAAGTATTCTATTGGTAAAAGGATGCTGTAAATTGAAAAACTTATTCACGCAATACATTTAATAAAAAAAAAAACATTAGGTAAAGATAGAATGAATGAAATCGATGAATGGTTATTATATTGTTTGGTAGTTTCAGTAGTTGAAGAGAGATAATGAAAATTTATGGCTTACTGTGTAAAGTGACTGCTTGTCGATCGTTCGATACTCGTAAGTGCTGGATGTAAACAGACGTTTGGAAGCTTTTTTTTTTTTTATTATAGTTAATGGTTACTTAATAACTATTTGAAATGAGTACATGCAATACATTTAATAAAAAAATTGTGAATTAGATATCATAAACTATAAAATAAATCAGACTGCCAACAAATACGTATTTTTTAGAATTCTTCTTCTGTTTTATTATTACGTTACGTATACGTATGTTTCATTATAGCTGTCAGTAACTCTTATCTCCATTAGGTAAAGATAGAATAAAGAATAGAAATGAATGGTTATTATACTGTTTGGTAGTTTCATTAGTTGAAGAGAGATACTAATGACAATTTATGGCTTACTGTGTGGTAGGAAAAATGATTGCTTGGCGCTCGTTCGATACTCGTAAGACGGGTAAGAGCTGAATGTACACAATCGATTGGAAGGTTTGTTTTTTGTTTGTTTGTGTATTATAGTTAATGATTAATTAATAATTATTTGAAATGAGTACATACTGATTATTTATACATTTTATTGGCATATTCTAAGCTTTTAGCTCTTAGGTTTAGATGTCAGAATCATAGACTAGGCTACAGTAGCAACTGCTAACATAGGCTAGGCTTATTGCTAAGGGACATATGCTAAAGTCCTAATATATGCAGTAAAAATGGGGTTGGTTTGAACATTACATGCAGTTGAATATTACTCAAGTATGTACAGTATTTTGCCTTTTTGGAGTCATATTTCTTCCGTCGGATCAGCGTTGTAACCCTAGAACATGTGTTTTAGGCCTGGAAATATAATTTACTGGGGTGTTTTTGGAGGGCTTGGAACGGATTAGCCATTTTACACGTAAAATGTGTTCCAAGATACGAAAAACTCATAATACGAAGGCCGCCTCGGAACGGATTAATTTCGTATCTCGAGGTACCACTGTACTTCCCACTCATATTAGCAGCATTATTGTCGGACTGCCCTCAGCAATCTTTGAGATCAATATTGTGGCCCTCTAAAAACTGAAACAGGGCTTTGGCCACATCAGAACCATTGTGACCTCGATTGTCTCACAAAAGCAGGGTCCCCTTCAGGAGTGATGTTCCCTAAGGAGGCCGCGGTTTTCGACACTGTGAGCGAACACAGGTCGAGCCATAAGGCTGCCTGGAAGGCTGCCATTGCGGTAGAATCCAAGGCAAGTGCCTCCTGCTGCGAGAACCAGAGGTTCTCCAACAGGAGCTGCGGCAGAAACACCCCCGGAGTTAGTCTGGCTAGCTCCGAGTTAACCCTTAAACGCCGACTGTACGTATTTTACGTCGACATTTTTTGTCTCTCGGGTGCCGACTGGACGTATTTTACGTCGACATACAAAAGTTTTTTTAAAAATTCGTGGAAAAATACTTTTAGGCCTACCAGCCGAAAACTCTTGAATCACGCGCCTTGGGGGTTGCTGGGAGTTCACGGATCAAGGTGTTGTTTTGTTTACAATCGTTACGCAGGCGCGCAAGCGCGAATTTCTTTCTTGCCGCACTAAAAAGTATCTGTGACACATCTCGGAAATTATTTCGTCACTTTGACATAATTTTTTTACCATTTTAAATTAGCCGTTACATAAAGTTTTATATATGAAAATGTGCGCATTTTTATGTAGAACACAAGAAAAAAATACCCATGATTGTAGCTTTTATCAGTTTTGAGATATTTTCATATAAAGAACGATAAGTGCCAAAATTTCAACCTTCGGTCAACTTTGACTCTACCGAATGGTCGAAAAACGCAATTGTAAGCTTAAAACTCTTATATTTGAGTAATATTCAATCATTTACCTTAATTTTGCAACTAATTGGAAGTCTCTAGCACAATATTTCGATTTATGGTGAATTTATGAAAAAACTTTTTCCTTACGTCCGCGCGGTAACTCTTCCGAAAAAAATCATACATGCGATTGTGATAATGTTTGCACCATTTTAAATTAGCCATTACATAAAGTTTTATATATGAAAATGTGCGCAATTTCATGCACAATACAACTAAAAACAACCCATGGTTGTAGCTTTTATATCTATTTGAAATGATTTTCATATAAAAAATGATAAGTGACAAATTTTCAACCAACTTCGGTCAACTTTGACTCTACCGAAATGGTCGAAAAAAAACGAAAAAACAATTGTAAGCTAAAAACGCTTTATATTCTAGTAATATTCAAGCATTTACCTTCATTTTGCAACAAATTGGAAGTCTCTAGCACAATATTTCGATTTATGGTGAATTTATGAAAAAATAACATTTTCTTTACGTCCGCGCGGTACTCTTCAGAAAAAATCATACGTACGATTGTGGTAATGTTTGCACCATTTTAAATTAGCGTTACATAAAAGTTTTATATATGAAAATGTGCAAAATTTTTCATGTAGAATACAACAACAAATAATTGAAGGTTGTAGCTTTTCTCATTTTTGAAATATTTGCATATAAATGACGATAAATAGAAAAAAAAACCACGTTCGGTCAACTTTGACTCTACCGAAAATGGTCGAAAAAAACGCAATTGTAAGCTTAACCTCTTACATTCTAGTAATATTCAGTCATTTATCTTCATCTTGAAACAAATTCGAAGTCTCTAGCACAATATTAAAATTTATGGTGAATTAAAAAAAAAAACTTTCCTTCCCTCCGCGCGAGGATTCTCCGCCACAAATCTCCGAAATGTGTACGTCCCATTCTCGGAATATTTGCTCCGTTTCATATTAGGCATTTCATAGAGTTTTATATATGAAAATGTGCGCAATTTCATGTAGAATAAAACGAAAAATATTTGAAAGTTGTAGCTTTTCTTATTTCTGAAATAATTGCATATAAAAAATATAATATAAAAAAAATTCGACATTCGGTCAAATTTATTTCCAACCCTCGTCAGAATATGGTCGAGAAAAACTGCATTTGTAAGCTAATATTCTTATAGTATAGTAATATTCAATCATTTGTCTTCATTCTGAAAGAAATTGGAAGTCTCTAGGACAATATTTAGATTTCATGGGTGAATTTTTGGAAAAATATTTGTTTACGTCTGCGCGTTACGAATTCATGCATATTTTGTGATAATATTTCTCTGTGTTGCTTTTATCGTTTTACAATGTGTTATATACCAAAATGATCGCAATTTAGTGTACATTACAACAAAAAAAAAAAGTAACTTGTTACCTTTAACCGTTTTGCGCACAGCGCGATTTGAATACAATTATATATGAAAGTTCGTTTTGCGCTATCATATATCGCATTATTATATATGATAATGATAATTTTTTTCATTTCTGATGGTTGCATACTAAACGTCAGGCAATGACAAAAAAAGGAGCCAAAAATGAACTCTTAATCTTGAAAACTAAGCGCGCTGTGATTTTGTGAAAAAAATATTTTTTCCGCTTTCGCGCTCAATCTGAAACACCTCCGGCACACGGGAGACATTTTTTTTTTACCGCTTCGGCGTTTAAGGGTTAACCTGTTTGGGCGGCAGAGGGTCCTCTGAAGGCACATAGAAGTGCCTCTGTCGTGGTAGAGGTGGAGGAAGGAGCTTATTAGACCTACCGGACCGAAGCGAACCCTCCTGTCCGGAGACGAGAGCGTCCACTTGGCTCAGTACGCTGTCAGCCAAGGCCGATCGCAGCAGACCCACCGTCGTCCTGGGTTCCTTCTTAGGTCCCCAGAATGACTCCAAGCCCGATGTGGGCTCGGTAGGTGGGAGCGGTGATCCTTCTCCGAGGTCGTTGTGCTGACGAATCTGCGCACTTACCTCCGCAAACGACCTCTGGATCTCAGGAGTGACTGCATCCTGTGGAGACGGACCGTCAAGCCCGTCCAACGAGAATGCCTCCCGAGAACCTCCTCCTTCCACAGGAGGAACCACGACAGACCCTCCTGGTCTCCTCCTGCCACTTGTGGGTAAGATCTGGTTGGTCCGAGGACTGTGCCAGGTTCGTAGGCCATCGTGGCGGGATTGCCTCGCTCTTCCCGGTGAAGCCCGAGGAAGTTGAAGGGATCGGAGAGGTAGATCTGACGTCCCCCAGCCCCCACTGGCAGAACTGGTGTGCTGAGGGGGCTGCAGGCCTGGTTGAGTGGCTGGACCGAGAACAGTGGCGACGGTCCCGAGCGTCAGAAGAGCTGCTGCTGGTCCCCCTCTCCACTCGGTCCCGGTAGGAGTGGCGGTCAAGGGACCTGCAGAGTTCGCTGTCGCGATGGGAGTGAGGCTTATCCTCACGGCACATCACGCCGCTTGGACCAGCCGAGGCTGGTTCAGGCGACCGAGGGGACCGCTTCCTCGCCTCAGCCTTGAGCAGTCTGGGACCGTCGCGTCAACCCTGGGTGCCAACGCATCGCCGCGAGAGCGATCGCTGGTCTGGTGAGAGTTGCCTGAGCGACCCCTGCCAGTCTTCCGCTCCTTGCCTGGATCCTGGTGTCGAGCGGACGCGGTTGCCTGGGACTTGGCTGTACGGTCACCCGCAGGTGAGCGAACACTCGGTGACTCTCGCGAACGAGAGGCCGAGACGGTACCTGGCGTTGAGGCAGAACCTCTGGTGCCAGGCGAGGAGGTACCGGTGTTAGCCAGCACTCCTATGGTCCCCATTTTCTTCCTTGAGGAAGGAGAGATGGGCCCCATTCCCGAAGGAACAGGAGGACCGGCGGAAGTCCCAACCATCCCACCGGAGTGGGACGCATCCTTAGAAGTCTCAGAGCGAGTCTTCTTGGGGGGGAGGAGGTAACCTTCTTTTTCGGGTGTGGGGCCTTAGAAGTTGAAGGGGAAGTGGTGGCAGACGACGACGATGAAGACGAAGACGACACCTCCCTCCTCTTCCTCTTCGTCAGCTTCCTCAGCACCACCGTCAGGTCTTCCATCCAGGACGGAGCCGGGACAGTTGTCGAAGCAACAGGGCCCAACTGCACCTGTCCGCAACGACGGCGGCAGGAACTGGTACCAAGGCTGGAGCGGCAGCATACTCAGGAACAGGAGGCAGGGCAGGAACCGGCAGCATCCTCTGCACAGGAGGCAGGTCTAGCGTAGAGCTCTTGGGACACGGGAAGTCCAGGCTGCAACAGGAGCGGCAAACCCAAAATGGCAGCATAGCAGTGGGCATTGAAACCTCCGGCAGCTGTGCCTGCACAGCAGCTGTCGGGGTCACCGTGGCTACATGCCGAGTATATACCAGGTGAGGCGGAGCAGCGTAGCCCAGCGTGGACACCGTCGTGGTGGTCAGCCCGTGCGTTACCGGCATGGCTCCTCTCACCAGGGCCCGTATTTATCAAGCTCGCAAATCCTTAAAGTACTCTTAACTCATTAAAACACTCTTAAAGTTATGAAAATTCTTAAGAGAATTTTACGAAGCCTCTTACGCGCTATGAGTACTCATATCTGGGCCGAGATTTAAGAGTGGTGGAGGGGTCCTCCTAAGTACTTAGGAGTTTCTCATAGCGGTAGTCACAGACTGTAAACATGGCAGACGAAGAAGAACACCGCGTTCGCCGCCCGAGGAATTTTCGTCCAAGACTGGATATATTCGATGTGTATGACGACAGTGAGTTTAAAAAAAGATATAGAGTAGATCAAAGTGGCCTCATGTATGTGACTGACTTGATCAGAGAGGCGATTGCCAACCGCACAGAGAGGAGTCATGCCGTAACACCTGAGATGAAAGTGGCGGTAACTTTGAGGTATTTTGCAACAGGCAAAATGCAACTCTGCAATGGTGATGACTTTGGCCTCTCTCAGCCCACAATTAGCAGATTAATTACGCAGACTGTTGATGCTCTTACAGCTCCACGGATGGTTCAAAGATTTGTGAAGTTCCCAACTAATCCTGTGGAAATTCAAAGAATACAAGTGGATTTTTCACAAATTGCTGGATTCCCCGGTGTAGTGGGTGTGATTGATGGCACCCATATAAAAATTGTTGCTCCAAAAGATTTTGAAGAAGTTTACGTTAATAGAAAAAACTTTCACAGCATCAATGTACAAGTTGTTTTTGATGCTAATTGCCTAGTGAGGAACATTGTTGCAAAGTGGCCAGGATCTGTTCATGACTCAAGAATTTTACGTGAAAGTGGACTTTGGCAAATATTTGAAGAGGACAGAATACCTGCAGGATGCTATTTGTTAGGGGATAGTGGGTACCCGTGTAAACGCTGGTTGCTGACCCCATACCTAAGGCCTGAGGGACATCATCAAGAAGCTTATAACAGGTAATGCATAGCCTAGTTACATTGTTTACATTTAAGGTTAAGCAGAACGAAATAAAAATGAGAAAGCACGTAGACTATGATAGATAGAGACATCACAGCTAATGCACAACTCACAGGTATGAACCTCAATGTAATTTTTGCAAATACTTTAGCCTACCTCAACGTTTCTTAAATGCTTCTTTACGGGACACCTGATAAATTAGAATATTACCTACCAATTGTAATATTCAAGTTCAGCATGCATGGCATAGGCTAGGGAAGCATTTTATGAAACTGTTAAAAGGGGGGCCGGTTCCTGGGTCTAGGTATAGCTAATAATCAATTCAGTGACAGGTTAGGTAGGTGTTTAGGTTAGGCTAGTGCCCATACTACAAACCTAAAACACCTACCTAGCCTATTACTGATTGGTTATTTCCTAGTTCGACTTTCATACTTACATTTTAGGTCAAGATATACAACTTTTCTTCATAATATGCTTCCTTACGCCATGCCTGCTGAACTCGAATATTACCATTTGCAACAAGAAGACTAACTCGGTAGTTTTAATATTGTTCACAGGGCTCACAAGAAAACGCGAAGTATCGTGGAAAGAGGGATAGGTCAGCTAAAAAGAAGGTTTCAGGTTCTCCATGGCGAAATAAGAGTCGACCCACAAAAGGCAGCTAAGATCATCATGGCATGTGGCATCATGCATAATATATGCAAAGAACGGAACATCCCAATCGAAGATGAAAATGAAGATGAAGAGGATGTTGATGACCATAATCATGATGAAGTGTTCCAGCCTGCGCAAGGAGAACCGGTTCCAGATGGTGTACTTTTCAGGGAAAATATTCTCCGCAACCACTTCATGTAAGTACACAATGGGTCTTTTGTTGCATGTTATTATATTGTATCGCGTTTTTACATTGCAAGGAACAAGTGGTTATTGAGGACCTACAGCTCAATGTCTACTCTGAACCATAACAAGAAGTGAAACATGTCATTGTAGTTCCCCCTTCACGTGGGGTGAAAAAAGTTGGTCCTCGTTTAAGGCTAATTCATAGCCTAAGGATTGTAGAAATAGGTTATTAAACATGAAATAAGGAAAGATAATGTTCACATAAATTTCTGGAAAATAAGTGCACTCCTTAGTATAAAAAAATATAGATATGAGGCCTATATCACAAAAAAATAAGAGAACTGAAGAAAAATAAACAATTCATCCAGTGACAAAGCATAGCTTGTTACAATCTGAAAGAGCAATTTTAAATAATCTCAGATCTTTCACTCTCTCTTTACATTTCTCATTGTCTTTTAATTATATTGTATCTTTGAACTGACTCATTTTCTTCATCAAATCAATACCACTGTTTCCCTTTTATATCCAAATCAGGAATTGGTGTTACAGGTCCAACAAAACAAAGCCCTCACTGTTTTGGAGGCCATCCCCATCTCACTTGTTTATTGTCATTTGAGACTGTTTTACGCGACATGAATTATACTTGCATTTTAATAAGGGGATTTTCATCCTCCAAAATGTCAAGCACTTTCCCCCAGTAGTGGGTCTTTTCCCAGTAAACTGCATAAAACTCATCTTGCTGAATATCTACATAATGGGGAAGCGTTCCTGCTAGGTTTTCATGAATGAGTAACCTCTTCATAGTAAGTGATAGAATATCCACATTAGATTCGTCAAATTCTGTTTCTGAACTTAAAATCTCTGCATAGGGCTCATCTAGCTCTGAGTCAGAGTCCTCGAAAATTTTCCTTTTGGTAGGCTTCTTCCTAGACTGCTGCTTAGCTGGTAATTTAAGAAAATACCTTGACGATTGCAAGTTCAATTGTCTGCAATGATGTGTGGCAAGGTGACTATCAAACGAGGAGCAGGGACGGATGTGCTTTGTTACCTCACAGAAGTGCTCAAAAAAAATATCTTGGTAATCCATCCATATTCACTTACCCCATATATCATGTTGGGTAAGGAGCCATCACCTTTCCAGCTGCTCATTACACATACTCCTTTCCCTTTAAAAATAACTAATGGGTCCATTGCAGTACCATTAGCTGAAATGGTTTGATTTTCCCAATTACCACCACAAGAAATTTGTATTGCTGGTTTGCCAATGCGGTGAACTGTGTTCCATGTGGAAGCATCCACTAGAAATGGGTTTAATGAGAGAGAATGCTACATAAAAATAGGTGGAGTAAAAAAAAATGCCCTTGTAGGGTAATTAAAGTGAGGCACTGTTTTTTCCATATTGCATAGGGACAAAATGGGGTAAAAAAATCCCCCTCATTGTGTGATAGACATGATAATCTGATAAAGTTACTTAGATTAATTGAAAAATTTGACAACTTGTTAATAAGATCCTTGAGTTTCAAAGGAATCCTAGCTATATATGAAGCATGGCATTGATTTGAAAAAAATATCCAAAATCTGTTTTGTAATGAGACCTTTTTGATTTGACTTCAAATATTCAATATTTATTCTGTTATACCTGTAGCCTCTGTTTTTGCACACAGCCTTCCTATGATAATAGAGTGCAAGATGATATACTTTGGGAAAGTGCTGAGTCTTTGGATAGAAAAAATTGGAAGTCACCTTTTTTTTTACCCCACATAGCCCCCTACCTTCTTTTACCCCACTCTATTATACTTGTTTTATGTTCCAATTCAGAGGTTCTTTGAAGAACTTGATTCTATCATTAGGACACCTTTTTCCCCCTTATACAGTTCACGGTAATGTGAGATAATATAGTTTTATTAAACTAAATGCACTATAGCTACAGATATTTTATTCTTGTTTGCAGGATTGAGGGCTAAAATGTTGGATGGAGGACCAATTTAATGGAGATGGCTATTGCTCCCACTATCAGCAAGCAAGAGACAGAGGCAGAGGTCACAGAGCAGCCACCACCAGAGACAGATGCAAAGGAACAAGATTTGGCCTTACATTTAGATGCAAATCTGCCTCCATCTCTCATCTCTTCGACTTCAGCGTCTATCACATCAGCACCTTTAGAAATCACTGCTCCAGGAACCTTTGACTTCGATGTTCCTGGCGCTTCAGGCTTTGCAACCCCTGGCCCCTCAGGCCTTGCAACCCCTGGCCCTTCAGGCCTTGTTTGTTTGTTTGTATGGTGCTTTTACGTTGCATGGAACCAGTGGTTATTCAGCAACGGGACTTGTATTACTAAGAATTTATTCAGTAAAGCCATCATTTTTATAATGTTTTATTTGACCCTGTAGTACCTTTGCAGGCTACAAAGTAGTTGCTAACTGAAAAAATATGCCTGAAAAATGGGAATCACTACCCCCATAACCTGTACGGCTTTACCTTACATGGGGGGATGGCGTACAATTTGGAAAAGGGTACACATAAGGTTGGCCTTTGTCACTTGGAGAGTAGTTAGCCAAATGTATAAGGTATCTTTTGGTGCCAGTCTGGTTTCAATAACAGAAAAACTTTTTTTTTACAAATATTTATAATTTCGCTGCATGGCTTCACCCCACGTATCTTGCACAAACTGTTGAAGAAATGGATAGCCCATATGGATACCTCGGGTGAGTTTCGACTTGCCAAGGTCATCCACTTTGGGATACTTTGGGCCGTAACCGTAAACTTTTTTCCGATGGTACTGCTTATGACTGACTTATTTAGCAATTCTATTTAACAATAATTACATAAAGAGATACAAGGCATGGATATGACTTTCATATAACCTTCAAAAATTGTATATCAAATCTTAATTTGTTTAGTTTTTATCACACTTTTGTTATGTTTCTTACTGTTTATATTTTTTATTACTTTTTATATCTTTTCACTGTATTTTACCAACATATTTCTTTTGACTTTTTTTCATATTTTTTTTAATTTAGGTAATTATGTAAGAAACACAGAGATGGTTTAGTTATTTATTTGCAAAAAAAAAAAAAAAAAAAAAAAAAAAAAAAAAAAAAAAAAAAAAAAAAAACACAATTACTGATATTTGCAAAAAACAAAAAAAAAAAAAAAAAAAACTTACAATTACTGATATTTAAAAAAAAAAAAACTTACAATTACTGGAATTTAGGGCATAGCCCAAGCACTGGGACCTATAAGGTCATTCAGTGCTGAAATGATAGTAGTATGGCTAGATGGAAAAATGAGAAATGAAATGAATATGATTAACTGATGACAATCCTGTGCTTGAACAGGACTGCACATCAGCAAAGGCCATTTTACTCTCCCCCCAGCATTCCAATCCTCCAAAGTTATGAAAGATCGTTTTGGCCAGGGGCCCTAATTCTACAATCAAACAAGTAATGTTTCCTAGATAGAGCAGAATGTGTGATAGAATGAGGGGTTGTGATGGATGATTGGGAAGGGGTGGATAAAGGAGAGAGTGGGGAAGACAATAGACATTAATCATCTGGGCAAAGATGCCTGTAACTGACTTATTAACAGGCTTTTATATTGTGCTTCTAATTCATAGCTCTTTCTTTTTGCATCAGCTGCAGCTTTTTTGGCTTCCAATAAAGCCAATTCTGCCTTTTGTTGCATTGCTCGAAAAGTGTCCTCAGGCAAAGGAAACAGAAGACGCTTTGCAGGTGGAGCGTGGCTATTTTCAG
Source organism: Macrobrachium nipponense (assembly GCF_015104395.2). Taxonomy (NCBI): domain Eukaryota; kingdom Metazoa; phylum Arthropoda; class Malacostraca; order Decapoda; family Palaemonidae; genus Macrobrachium; species Macrobrachium nipponense. The sequence continues at coordinate 35,392,765 of NC_087212.1, forward strand.
CAGACATGCTTACATGTACTGTGGATGGTGAAGCAGTCTGACCAACACCACATGATGATGATGGTGCTGGGACTGAAGACTGTGGATGGCTTGATGGTGTTGAAGTCTGCATTAATGCCGTGGAGATATCACCTTCAAAGGTGACATCAAATGCCTCAGACTCCACTTCACATGCCTCTTCCACTGGCTCCTCTGACTTATCCCTGAAATATAAGACAGCATCTGATATTGTTTTTTCCCTTTTCCTTTGTTTGCATGCTAAAAAACAAAAAATGGTAACTCTATTGTCTGAAAGTCAAATAATAGCATTTTCCTCTCACATCAAAATAATTCAACTCTCACCAAAATTGACTGGAAAGAAACTATTTTTCCAAAAACTTGTTTATAAGTACCTGAAATCAACAACTGAAGAATCCAAGTAACCTTCCAATCCACAAATGGCTACATTTTTCACTCCTAAAATTGCCTCGACGGCCACTGCAATCTCTGATAGGGGCTTGGGGGGGGGACCACCACCTGTAATAACAGTATTATTAGCAACAAAAATTTCATAAAATAATACAGTAATAATCTTAATGGTAATTGCCAAAATAACAGGAGTAGATTTTGAGTTTAGGTCTGGGTCTAAAGTTCTGCCTTACTGCTCATAATAGATAATTTATATCGTACACTACCTGGTAATGTGTGATAGGCTAGTTCACAAAACCACTAAATTTGTAATTGTTGCCACGAGCTATGC
>NC_087212.1:35394003-35469003 GCF_015104395.2 Macrobrachium nipponense
AAGAAGCAACTATTCGGCACGAGCCGAATAAGTTGCTTGCGTCAAACATCTGGGGAGCAGACCTCTTCCCAGAAGCGATGGTGAAGGAGGTTCAGTCAGAGGCTACGAGATTGAACCAGAGCCTTAAAGACCGTTGGGGTCTTACGCCAAGAGACGTCAGGACCAAGTCGGTAAGGGTAAGGTTCAGAGAAACCTAGACGTTTCCAACCCTACAGAAAAAGCAACCACGCTTTTCTCAGCAAGTTCCGGCTGTTCCCTTGGTGCAAACAGCCCAACCTTCCACCTCAAAGGCTCAATCGCAACCGATCTACGTGATCTCCCCTCAGCCTCAGCCCTCCACCTCTTACGCCCTCTCTCCAGCCTACAACCAGGTCTTCGAGGGTCAAGCTTCACAGAAGTATGACGCTCGAGTAAGGGAGGCAGAGGTAAGCGATCCTTTCGTGGGAGAGGCTCGGGAGGTCCCTTCAATAGAGGAAAACATTTCAGGGAGGCCGAGGAGGCTACCAGAACCAATGAGGAATTTCAGGTAGGAGGGAGGCTGTTTCACTTTCGCCACGGTGGAACTTCCAGCAAGTGGGCTCAGAGCATTGTGTCAAAGGGCCTGGGTTGGAGCTGGTTAACGAATCCACCCCATCCAGACCTTTCCGCCAACTTCCTTCCCAAAGAATTGACGGAGTATGCGGAGGATCTCCTTCAGAAAGGAGCTATAGCGAGAGTCAAAAAGGTTAAAGTTTCAAGGACGCTTGTTCAGCGTGCCAAAAGAAAGGCTCACAAAAAAGAAGGGTAATCTTAGACTTGTCCCGCTTAAACTTAGCCATTCGCTGCGACAAGTTCAAGATGCTCACGATCTCGCAGGTGCGGACCTTACTTCCCCGTGGGGCCGTCACCACCTCTATCGATCTTACAGACGCTTACTATCATATCCCTATTGCAAGACACTTCCGTCCGTATCTGGGCTTCAAGATAGGAGACCAGACATTCTCCTTCAAGGTAGTCCTTTCGGGCTCAAACGTAGCCCCCAGGTGTTTACGAAGCTGGCGGAAGTAGTAGTTCAACAACTCAGATCGCAAGGGGTTATGGTAGTAGCGTATCTCGACGATTGGTTGATTCTGGGCCTCAAACAGTTGAAGAATGCAACAAAGCAACACTGAAAGTGATTCAGTTCTGGAATATCTAGGCTTCAAGATAACAGGACCAAATCAAGACTCACTCCAGAGTCAAACTTTCAGTGGCTAGGCATTCAATGGAATCTATCCTCCCATACTCTGTCGATTCCATCACCCAAAAGGAAGGAAATAGCGAAGTCAGTCAAAGCAATTTCTGAGTCACAAACTGGCTTCAAGAAGATCTCAGGAAAAGGAAAGGATCCTGGGTTCTTCCTCCCCAGTTTGCGTCCAGTGACGAACATCCTAATGAAAGCCAAACTGAAAGACCTAAACCAGAATCTGGGCGCTCGGACGCACAAATGTCAGGTCCAGGGACAAAATGTCCTCAGTCCCTCTGATTCTAAAGAATCGACTCCGCCCGTGGGGCGAAAGTCAAGAACTTGTCGGTGTCAGTGCCCCTTCAGTTTCCTCCACCAGGGATCACCATCCACACAGACGCTTCATTAAGCGGTTGGGGAGGATATTCCAGTTCAAGAAGGTTCAAGGAACGTGGTCACCTCAGTTCCATCAGTTCCATATAAACGTACTGGAAGCAATGGCAGTGTTCTTGACCCTAAAAAAAAGGTTACGTCGCCAAAATACTCCCACATAAAGCTAGTCCTGGACAGCGCAGTGGTAGTACATTGTATAAACAGAGGAGGCTCCAAGTCACGTCATCTAAATCATGTCATGGTAGCCATCTTCTCCCTGGCGGACAAGTTCAGTTGGCATCTCTCCACCACCCATATAGCTGGAGTGAGAAACGTCATAGCAGATGCTCTATCCCGATCAGTACCTCTAGAGTGGGCGGAATGGTCACTGGACAACAGTTCGTTCCAGTGGATTCTTCAGAGAGTTCCAGGTCTACAGGTGGATCTCTTCGCATCCCAAGCGAACCACAAACTTCCGTGTTATGTAGCCCCAAACCTGGACCCTCTGGCCTATGCCACGGACGCCCTGGCTCTAGACTGGAACAACTGGGAGAAGATTTATGTTCTTTCCTCCAGTGAATCTTCTCATGAAAGTGTTGAACAAAATCAGGACATTCAAGGGTCAAGTGGCTCTAGTAGCCCCAGACTGGCCGAAGAGCAATTGGTACCCTCTCATTCTGGAACTGGGTCTTCGCCCTCTTCGGATCCCCAATCCCAGGCTCTCCCAGTCAGTACAAACGAAGACTGTGTTCGCTTCCTCACGGATTCTCAAAACCCTAACTTTATGGATTTCATGAAGTTTGCAGCGAAAAGGGATGCGAACATTGACCCTCAGAATATCTCTTCTTGGAATCCGATAAAAGAGATTCAACTTTGAGACAGTATGATGCTGCTGTCAAAAAGTTAGCAACCTTCCCTGAAAGAATCAGATATTAAGATCATGACAATCAATTCAGCTATATCCTTTTTCAGATCCTTATTTGAAAAAGGATTAGCAGCTAGCACAATTACGACAAACAAATCAGCCTTGAAAAAGATTTTTCAATTTGGGTTCAACATAGGACTTGACAGATTCCTACTTCTTCTCGTCTATCCCCAAGGCGTGTGCTAGACTTAGACCTTCTGTAAGGCCTACGTCAGTATCATGGTTCTTAAACGATGTTCTAAAACTCGGCTTCAGAAACCAATAATGACACATGCTCGTTTATAATGCTCTTAAGAAAAACCCTCTTTTTATTAAGCTTGGCCTCAGGAGCTAGAATTTCAGAACTGTCGGCTTTATCCAGAGATCCGGATCATATTCAGTTCCTTCCCACAGGGGAAGTGCTACTTTCTCCGGAACGTAGCTTTATAGCTAAGAATGAAGATCCTTTGATGAGGTGGGAACCATGGAAGGTACTACCCCTTCCACAAGATATATCTCTTTGCCCAGTTTCATCCTTGCGAGCCTTTCTATCTAGGACCTCCTCATCCTCATCGGGTCCTCTCTTTAAGAGAGAAAAAGGTGGCACTTTATCTATTAAAGGCATCAGGCAACAAATCCTGTACTTCATTAAACAAGCCAATCCTGACTCTTTCCCTAAAGCACATGATGTCAGGGCAGTAGCCACCTCAATTAACTATTTCCAACATATGAACTTCGATGAGTTGAAAAAGTATACTGGATGGAAATCGCCGGACAGTTTTCAAACGTCATTACTTAAAGTCCTTGGAAGCTCTGAAATTTCAGCAGTTGCAGCAGGGAACATAGTTTCCCCTGACTCTAGCTAATCTTTAGTAGAAGATCCAGTCCTCCTTTCTACCGCTCACACAACAGTTTGTCTATTCCTACCTTGTTCATTTACAGTCACCTTGTGTCTTAGCTGCTTGTGTGATAATTGGTGGGTGTCCTTATTTTTTTTTTTTTTTTGCTAGGGACACTCACAGTTGATGATGAATATTGATATGTGGATGTCATCCCCTTATTTTTATGCTAGGGGGATACATCTTATTATAATGGTTACGGGTTTTGTATATTAAGCTTATATACATTCCTTTAATATGATTATGATTGAGTTGTTTGTTCAACTTGTTATGTTAATTGCTCTGTACATTTTTGATACATAAATTTTTACACAGATACCATTTTTGGTACATATAATGCCATATTACCTCTGTATATATGTAAATTACCCTAAGTTAAGAAATATTATTAGAAATTAAGTGTAATTTAAGCAATATTTCTAATTTTGTACCACTGTGTATATGTATCCTTATTAGCAATTATATTCTTTTATTTTATTTTATCTTTTATTTGAGACCTCTTTTTGATTTTATTGATTCTCTACAATCTTGTGCTATTTCTCTGGTACGATTTCGCGCAGCGACACGAGCTGAGCCCAGAAAAGGGACTTTGACGTAAGGAAAAATCTATTTCTGGGGCGATTGGCTTTTTCGTGTCGCCAGCGGGAAATCCCGCACCTACCGTCCCAGCGCCAAGATTGTCTGCTAACTTCAGGATGGCCACCAGAGGCGCAGCAGTCGGCAGCATGGGATGGAGTAGTAGTAGTATGTGCCCTGCCCCACCTCTGTGGGTCGGCTCTCCCTCTTGGGGGGGGATTTTGTACGTGGGAGAATTCTTTTTGGCATTTGGCTCGTGGTTAGTGGTGGGGGGTCTCACTCGCCATAGTGTTCATGCCGACAACCCCTTCTTGGAGGGTGAGCGAGTCAGTTATACTGACCTTTCTTTATTTATTTATTCCTCTGGTATGTGTTAGTACATTTACCCTAGAAATAATAGATTAAAGGATATTTTTCGCTGGCGACCACGAGCCAATCGCCCAGAAATAGACTTTTCCTTACGTCAAATCCCTTTTTTCCTTACGTCAAAATCCCTTCATTCATATTATACTCGTATCCTGTTAACTTAGGTAAAAATCTTAAATATACTTAATGCATATTTTACTCGTATCCGATTAACTTAGGTAAAAACCTTAAATATATTTAATTCATATACTCGTATGTCGAACCTGTTTAAAATGCCCTTTTTTTTTTTTTTTTTTTTTTTTTTTTTATTTTTTTTTTTTAAGTTCCTTTGTGGATGGGGGTTCCGTTCCCGGAGGGGTGATGATAAGTGAAAACTGCCATTAAGCGAAACTCAGTGATTTATGCCTCCATAATGAAGCTTATGGTGCTGATAACCAGTTATATCGGCGCCATTACAGCACCTCTTTTAGGTATGTTATGGCGCCAGAACTCCTGTTATTGGCGCCATAAGGCTGCTTATGGTGCTGATAACCGGAACTTGGTCCGTTATGGCCCCAGAAATCGCCTATTTTATTGTGCTAAAAAAGCACCATAAGACCACCTCCTCCAAAGCCAATTCTTTACCCCACTATATCTTCTGTTTCACCTGCACTTCTTATATACAATCTGGGCATCAAAACCCAGACCACTTTCATATTTTGCCATTTCGATTAACTTTAATCACAAATTAATTACATAATAAAATCTTGTAGGATGACATGATTGATGGGTGATAAATTTATTTTTCATTTAAGACATCAAGTAATGCATGGTTACATTATTCTTCATTGTTAGCCTTTGTGTTGGTCAGTAGTGTAACTGCTTTTATAAAATGCAAATAATGACAAAGGACAATTGTTTCCTTACTTTTTTGTATAAAACAGTTGATGTGTTACCCTGAAATACTTATTTCTTTTGTAAGTGAATGCATCATGACTAAAATGTCATTTGCATGTACTACATTTACTTCTGTCCTCCACTGCTGTTCATGTGTATTTTCAATAGTTCATAATTATAATTTGTCACAGGGATGGTGCCACAGAACTCTGGTTGTGCTAAAAGGGTGAGAATAACCAGCCAGTCAAGAAAGATAATACTAAATGTCCATCGTTATTTCCGGTCCTTAGATGAGCGTGAGTGTGAGACAAGTGTTAATGAAAAAACAGCTGCTGCCACGGGAGTATCCATGTCTACCATAAGTCTCATCAAAAGGCAGGCTAAAGAGGGCAGAATAGAATCCCCACCTCCCAGGATGAGGTGTTCTCCTATAACGGGAAGTGCGGATGGCGTCGAAGAAGAAGATATTAGAAAGGCAGTTTTATCATTTTATGAAAGAGGAGAATTACCCACTATGGATACTGTAATGGAAATGTTGAAAGAACCCCCTTTCAGATTTGTCGGCGCCAAGACTTCTCTGCGAAGAGTCATTGAACATCTAGGATTTCGTTGTAGGAGGATTCAAGGTGGCAGGGTTGTTTTAATTGAGAGAAATGCCGTAGTGGCAGCTAGAAATAAGTACTTCAGACTTTTACAGGAAAACAGAAGTAGTATTAATCCAAGACCAGAGATATATGTATATAAAACCTGGGTTAACTTACAGGAAAGTGTTGTGAAGCAAAAACAGAAAGCTCTTAATGAATGTTTGGTCATTGTTCATGCTGGTGGGGAGGAAGGTTTTCTTCCGGGAGCATTCCTTATGTTCAGGTCAAGAAGCAAGATGAAAGGCCATGATCCCATAGACAGTGAGAGTTTCAGGTCATGGTTCAAGAATCAGTTACTCCCATGTGTTCCTTTCCAGTCACTTATCATTATGGACTGTTCTCCCAGCCAATCCACTGTTCTTAATCAAGTGCCAACTAGAAGTTCAAGGAAATGTGACATCATTAAATGGCTAACACAAAACAACATTAAACATGACTCCTTCCTCTCTAAAGCAGAACTGCTTCAGTTTGTTTCACTACACAAAGACAGACAGGTTTATGAAATTGATGGAATTGCTAAGAAGAGTGGACATAAAGTCATTAGAATCCCACCTTTTCACTATTATTTGAACCCCATTGAGTTCATTTGGCAAAAGGTCAAATTAGCAATAAAGAAAGAAAATTACGAATGCTCTCAAACATTAGGAAGAGTGGAAGAAATATCCAAAAGTGTAATAGATAATGTAAGCAAGGAAGAATGGAAAAGATTTATTGGTTGCAGTAGGGATGCAGAAGAAGGTTACAGAAAGAAAGATCTTGCTGCAGAATTTGCATTGAAAAGCTTTGTTCTTAGTTGTGATGACTTGAGTAGTGATTCTGATGATGAATGCTTATCCTGAATAGAACTGGTGATACTTTATAATTGTAATAATTTTTTCTGTGCATTGATGATAAACTTAGTCTGGAATGCCTTAAATATGACTGATCATCACTCCAGCTTGATCATCGGTTTTTAGTGTCTGGAGATATATAGGTATTTGCATCTTGTCATTTGTGTACACAGCGAGTTCCAATTACTATAGTAAAATTTTAATGTCTTTATATTGTTGTTGTTGGTAGATTTTATATTGTTTGATGTTAAACTTTTTCCTTTGTTGGGTGTGTTCCTCGCAAAATATGAATTATTACTTGACTGAAATTTTACTTATGCTTTTATAAGAATCTTGCAAAACACTGAAGCACTTGCAAATCATCATTTGGGGATACTGAAAAGTTTTGTGTGCATAATTATGTTTGTTTAATTGCTTGTACTTTAGTTTTTCTATCACACATATCCTGTAAGTGTTTCTGTTTTAGGTTTTGAAAGAGCATCAGAGGATTATAGGCATCAGAGTTCATGGTTCTTTATAAAATGTCCCTTTAAATGAAATTTTCTTGTTCAGGATACTGTTAACCACATGCAAAAAATGTCTTGCTTTATGCATGTATTTATTTTTGGTCATTTCTTTAATTGAACATATTTCTTCCATAGAGTATTTGATGATACTTTATAAGGCATTTATCATACACTTTAAGCTTGGTGGTTATTACCAGTACCTCCTTGTCTGTGAGGGTGTGGTAGCGACGTCAGTGTGCAACTCACATGCCAGTGTCCCTTTTGTCCCTGGCTGGACCCACATTTTAGCCACCAGACCTACTTCCTCTCTTCAGTCTTTCTGTGCAATGTCTATAGCCATTGCTTCATAGTGCAGCTGTTTTTTTTTTTTTTTTTATTTTTTTTTTTTTTTCATTTCCACCTTTAGATCCTTGAAGTTCATTTCCTTTTCTTCTGGATCTCTCTGTGTTTGCTTAAGTGCTGTTGCATTAATTTTTACTTTTATTATCATAATTATGTATTACCTGTCTTTAGTCGTCATTATCATCATTATTATTCAGGCCTAAATGTACAGTAGTATAATATATTAAACTATAATGTGAAAGAAATTTATGTGACATTCAGGAAGATATTCTATTTTTAATAAAAACTCAGCCTCAAGTTGTTATATTTTACCAAGATAAACCTGAAGTTTTAGCATACTGTATGTATATATACATAGTTGTCTTAACTGGGTATTATTAATTATGATGTAATTATATACTACATTGTCATTTGTTCCTACACAAATATGGTACAAACCTTTGTTCTTACATAAAGATTTAGCTTATGCAAGAGTGATGGTCATCGATACCTACCCTTATAGGATTTACATCGGTTCTGACATCAACAAGCAGTAGTCTTGCTAAATTAATTCTCCTCCTGGGATTTAAAAGAAATATTTACAGGAAGACAAACTTGAAAAAGACTAACAAATAAAATAGGCAAGAACACAGAGTGTCCATGAATACGATATTTTCGTATTCTGTTTCCTACCATAAGTTCATGGCTTGGTGCTCTTAGTTGGCCTGATTATATATATCTAACCCTCAAAAACCACCACATCTGTTAACAGGATATTAATCTCGTTATTTATTTGGTAAACGTGTAACTCCGTGCGTCAGGCATACCAACACATAATCTCTCTCTCTCTCTCCTCTCTCTCTAAGCGACCAACGGCTCGCGACTTTTCTTTCTCTCTCTCTCTAAGCGATACCCCTCTCTCTCTCTCTTCTCTCCAGTCTGTCAGGTAATCAAATGAGAGAGTTGCATTACAAAAATACATTTATTTAACAACAAAAGATAATGATCCAAGTCTTACTGACTAACTTAATTCAGTTAAAACCCCAACGTTAAAATGTCTAAAAGTAATTAGTCACACCAAATGTCTATTCTCCCATCGGGACCCTTTCCCAGAACCCATAGTTCCGCCAGAATCGTCTGTTTCAAAGACACGAGAAACACTTGTAAGTACACATAAGTTTAACAACAAAGTCAAAGATTAGATATTCTTATAAATGTCAAACAGACAACAAGCCACCCCTTTGGCTAAAATAGTTCAAGACTCACCCATGCAGCCGGAACATTTCACTCACAAAGCATAAATAAACTTTCGCAGAGCTCCCCCGGCATCTTGCCTTTCTCTCAAAGACGTCTCTATGCCAAGTCCTCCATAGACTTGGGTTATGATACATTATCAATAGAAGAGGCGCACACGCACATACAAACGCACACTTCGTTTAACGCCTCATATTACTGGCTACAACCAGTTTCCCAAAGGCACTTTGAAAAGAGCCCATGAACTGACGTACATTGACTCGTCTAACTATGCAGTTTCATATCACGCCACCACAGAAACCATTTGTCAGCTTTTCTCGGGTCGTTGCTTCGGCTCTGTTCTCCACATTCCAAAAAGGTCACAGCGAACATATTGGCAATATATCATTAATTATAACCCTAGGAATTATATAGCTCGGCCTCGCAAAATGGTCAAACAAAACAGCTTATACAACATAAAACATTGGCCGGCTCAAAATAAAATATAAGTAATAACTGCACGTCTCTGGCATTATAAAATAAAGTCTTATAACGCTTCATTTCCAATAACACTAGAATTTTCTCTCATTTTGGATTCTTGAACATCCCTCTTTGTCTGCAACTAGCTGCTCAACTGTAGCAGGCTGTAGGAAAACGGAATGCCTCCCTCATTGTAGAAGACTTCTAACGGCTTCTGCAGATCCCCAAAAGACACGCTGTAGAACTTGTAGACTCTCGTAATCACCACGGACAAAACGACAGCAACACTCTCTGCACGGCTGGTGGACGTCTTGCTAGCGTTGGGGAACGACTTTTATGGTGTGTTAGTATGTCAGTCAAGTCATCAGTCAATCCAAGAAAATTAACCCCAGACATACTACTTCTATCAAACAATGATCTCAAAAAGTCAGAAATGCCAACTGAACGTCTCCCAATTAACTCCACTTAATATGACTACTAAATCATAAGTCATCATCATAACTCTCAAAGGAAAAAAAAACATCAAGTTCTCCAACTCAATTCTCCAAACTCACACATCAGCACACACAATCCAAAAACTCACAGCAACTCCACGGACTTCTGCACTCACATTCCAAACTCAAATGTTCTCATAAGTAAAAAAAAAAAAAAAAAAGAAAAGAAAAACAATGAACCCAAGAAAAAAAAAAAAAAAATCACGTAACACGCCCAGACCCAAAAAATGTTCTCTCAAGCTCTGATATTACAGCAACTCACAAAATCAGCAAAAATCTCCAATGTTTAACAGCAAAAACCCCTTTACTGCTCATATAATTAATTACAATGAGACTTAATGTCAAACTCCCCTTTATATAAATAACAACCCCGAAAAATTACATCTCCCTTCCAAAAAGAAATGCTATTTAAGCTCAATCGCCAATTACATCTCTCGTTGGAAAAGGAAGAAAAATAAAAAAAAATAATCACAAGTAAACTTCCCACATCACAAAATACATAATATACATATGCATAACCCCGCATTTTTCCCAAGAAATGCCCCATGTATAGTTACGAAATTTCTCGACATTGCAACTTTTATCGACCAACACGGCCACAAAACAAACTCTTACCCATGTGCTTTCGTGAAATGCTATTGTCAACATTTCCAGATATTGCAAAAACTCTGAGCAATCACCACTAAAGGAAAAGGAACAGAACAGCGCTTGTCAGCAGAAAAATCCACCTGCGGACGTGTATGCTCGACTGCAGCATAAAAAACGTCTAGTCAGACACACAAGTTTGGAAACTCATGATTCTCAAGAAAAAGGTCTAACTGACACGAAGTAAGCACATTTCACAAAATTAACTCCAGGATATGACTAATGTGTTCAAAAATTTGTCTCGAAGACTTAACTCTCAACATGACACTGCCCAATTATATGCCTCCAAAAATAATACACTTGTGAACATAAAAAATGCACACATCTCCATAGGACCACAATGCAGTAATGCCACTTGCCTCTAAATAGTCACGAAACCAAAAAGAAAGAACCACAGAAATCTTCTCTTTGCTCGAAAAAACAAAACTCCCATAACCACAAAAAAAGGGTCACCCGCCAAAGATTAATTCCACCTCCATATATTAATATGAGACAACATATTAATAATAACACCATTGTGGTTATAAAAATATTTCCTCCATTTGGTTAATAACCAACCCCCATAGCCACATGTTAATAAAAAAACCAACACTCCAGGAATAAAGAATAGTCACCTCTATTTCAGCAAAATAAAAAATATTTACCTCTATTTTGCCAATACTCCATGTGGAATAAAACAAGGCTCCAAAAAAATATATCTCCAAAAAGGAATATCAAAAGAATGAAATCCTATCTCCAAAAAATGTGCACTCAAAGCATTTAACTCACACACTCACAAATATTGCCCCATATATCTCCCCAAAAATGTGTCTCCATTTGCAATAAAGATGCTGCAAAATAATTGAACTAACTAATAGCTCTCACCACTATTGGCAAATATCAATTGGCCAAAAAATATATATCTCCAATAATATTATATTCTCAAATTATAACTCCAAAAATAATATACCTCCAATTATATCTCCAAAATAATATATCTCAATTCTCCAGAGAATAACTCAATGTTATAGTCAAAAACTATAAACTCTCTCCTTAGCATAATTGCTGAAAAAGGGCAAAAACTCGGCAAATAAAATTGTCTTGGAAATTCTAGAAAAAATCACCAATGTGCCACAACTCATTATAACAGAACTCCAAATACACAGTGTCTTAGCCAAGACTTCTCCATATGCACTACGACATAGGCCACTAGAAACTTAGCCAAGTTTCCTATCTCTCACAAAGTTGTCACAAATACAACAGAGATATTGTGCAAGAAAACTCACAATTTGTGGAACACAAATATCCAGAGAAAAAAAAAATGTAGTGCCATTATGTATGCATTCAAAACCATGCAAGAATTCTCCCGTATATTTCTCTGCAGCATCAGATAGCTGAAAACACAAACACGTTCCCGAATAATGACTCTAAGTCACGAACTGAGACATCAAAAAATATTCACACCAATTGGAGAGAAAAAACAAATTCAAATTTACCCATGATAAAAAAACTTGTGTCAGCGATGGCTAACTTCCTAAAAAGGAGAAAAGAAAAATCAACGGCATTGTTAACTGACTCACGTACGTCCAGCAATTATCTGCTGAACTCATGAAAAAAGGAAAAAAACAAACAAAAATAATGTATTGTTAGTTCCTCCCAAATTCAAAAAAGATCTCACCACCCTTGATAGCATTACAGCACCCACGTATTAGTACATAAAAAAAATCAGTATCAGAAATATCATTATCAGCAAAATCACTAAAATTGCTATCAAAATCACCAGTATTAGTATAAAAAACACATCACCAATGTTAATGCTTGTCTATTCTCCAAGGATTCAGCACAAATTTCACCAAAAGTTCAGCAAGATTCAACCCAATTCACCAAGATTCATCAAGATTCAGCAAAAACTCATCACTCATGAATTACTGAAATCTTCTCCAAAGTTATAAAAACTCAACAAATAATCAACACAAGATTTCTCCCATAATTCATTGTAATAATTCTCCATGAATAATTATCTGAATAATAATTATAAAATAATCTCCCATGAAATATCTCAAATCTCTCGTAAAACAAGTCCCAAGTAATGATAATTATACTTAAGTAACCCTCCCGTGACATATCTCATACAATGATACTAATTATCAATAATAATAATAATTCTCCATAGTAATAAATCCCCATGCAAAGATCTCAAGTAAGGGTGTAATTCAAATAGCATACCCCAGTATTGCCAAACCCCATGATATCAATCAAAACCAGATGCAACCCCAAACATCGGCTTTTTAAAGTAATCCCTCCAAAACAATAAAAAAAATAAAATCTGTGTCCCCATTATATTTGTGTCTTCCAAGGAATAAGGAAAAACTTACACCACATCCCATGCATGTTATTTACTTTTCTCTTCATCAAAGAAAAAGAAAATCTCTCTAAAGAAAAGACTCTACGGGCATTTCACTTCATCCAAACTAATCAATCAGCTGATATCCTGGCATCTTATTGTCAAGGCCAGACTGTCTCTCAACACCCGACAAAGAAAAAAAAAAATAGTAGTTCACCCCCACTGAGAAAAAAAAAAAGTCTCCCCCCACTGAGCATTGAAACACCCCTCAGTCAAGCAATAGAACACCCCCCCTTCAACAGTGTCTGACCCTGTCCCCCCTAGGTATACACCAGTAGCAGTAGTAGTAGTAGTACCCTTGTAATACCCCCCGAGGCAGGCCATACTCCCCTTGCAACGTGCCTCTCTGTGCCGGTTAGCAGAAATGTGCTGAGCCCGTAAAATTGAGTGGCCGCTTTGTCTCCAAGCAAAATATGCTATCCAAGCACAGTTCGCATGCATGAAAAACACCTTTATACACCCTTATATGTTAAACAAAGATGAATGCATCTATTCTAAACATGCGCCAATAAAGAAAAACACGTCACTTTCTGCTACTATGGGGAAAGAAAAAAATTTTGACCTCTTAAACCAGTCCCATATCACTGAAATATGTTAAAAACCCCTAAAAAACCCCCTCCAGGATTAAAAAAAAAAGCACACGGTAACACTTACATGTTCAAAAATAAGAGAAAACACCCCGGAATCTGCATAAAACACGCGAATCTCGTCGGCACAACGCACTCGATATCTTTCACACAGCAAGCCAGACTGAGTGCGGCATCTGCTACGAGGTAGACTGCCTGGGCCAAATGCTGAGTCGAAGAAAATCCTTCCCCCTCCCCTTTGCACAGTTAACGGATAGATATTTCTCATTTTCTCTCACTTAGTAACTGAAAACTAACAATTTAACAATTTTCCACAATCCCCTCTATATTTAACTGGTCACCTATCTCTTCATTAGCATACCTAGGCATAAAAAAAAAACCTTTTATACCGCTTTTTAACCCGCTGCCCCCACCAGAATCTGTAAACCCTCAAAAACCACCACATCTGTTAACGGGATATTAATCTCGTTATTTATTTGGTAAACGTGTAAACTCCGACTGTCAGGCATACCAACACATAATCTCTATCTCTCTCTCTCTCTCTCAACCCTCTCTCTCTCGCTAAAAAAAACCAACGGCTCGCGACTTTTCTTTCTCTCTCTCTTAAGCGACCAAAAGGAATCGCGACTTTTCTTTCTCTCTCTCTCTAAGCGATACCCCTCTCTTCTCTCTCTCCAAGCGATCTCTCTCTCTTCTTTCTCTCCATTCTGTCAGGTAATCAAATGAGAGAGTTGCATTACAAAAATACATTTATTTAACAACAAAAGATAAATGATCCAAGTCTTACATGGACTAAACTTAACTTCAGTTTAAAACCCCAAACGTTTAAAATGTCTAAAAGTAAATTAGTCACACCAAATGTCTATTCTCCCATCGGGACTCTCTAGGTCCCCCCCCGTTTGCCAGAACCCATAGTTCCGCCAGAATCGTCTGTTTCAAGACACGAGAAGAAAACACTCCTTAGTACACATAAGTTTAAACAACAAAGTCAAAGATTAGATATTCTTATAAATGTCAAACAGACAAACAAGCCACCCCTTGGCTAAAATAGTCAAGACTCACCCATGCAGCCGGAACATTTCACTCACAAATAAACTTTCGCAGAGCTCCCCCGGCATCTTGCCTTTCTCTCAAAGACGTCTCTATGCCAAAGTCCTCCATAGACTTGGGTTATGATACATTATCAATAGAAGAGGCGCACACGCACATACAAAAAAAAAAAAACTGCACACTTCGTTAACGCCTCATATTTACTGGCTACAACCAGTTTCCCAAAGGCACTTTGAAAAGAGCCCATGAACTGACGTACATTGACTTGTCTAACTATGCAGTTTCATATCACGCCACCACAGAAACCATTTGTCAGCTTTTCTCGGGTCGTGCTTCGGCTCTGTTCTCCACAATTTCCCCATTCCAAAAAAGGTCACAGCGAACATATTGGCAATATATCAGGAATTATAACCCTAGACTATAATAAGATAATAATTTTATATACTATATATATATTATATAAAAAATATATAATCTATATATATAATATATTTTATATATATATATTATATATATATATATATACATATATATATATAACTATATATATATAACATTAAGCCACAGATATCACATCTTATTGAGTACCCAATACATTGGGAAGAACTGACACACAAAAGGAATTATAATCAAGTGCTTGGAAAAAAAATAATCACAGATGTGTTTTTTATAGATCTCTCATCAAGACGTCTGCAACAAAGGCAATATTTCTAAGATGACTTTTTAGCATTTTTATTTGAGCACTAAAAGACAATTAAGTCTCGTAGTAGACCTAAGATTTTGTCGGTGATCAGACGGAGCTGCATCATTACATTGGTCTTTTCATGTTTAGCATAAAATCACGAAGGTCATGCAAATGGTTTTTCCTTCTTATCAACACAAATTCAGTTTCTGTTTAGTTTAATTTCATGTATACTTGAATGTCATCTATTTCTTATCACTGGTGAGAGCAGCATTTATTTTATTTGTATCTTTAAACAAACATAATGAATATAACTATTTAGTAAGCAAACACCACACAAGTACTATACTCTGTTTTTTTTTTTATCTGTCCATCCGCTTGTGGTGGTCGCGCATGGTAACACTGCGTCCCGGGCTTAAGTAGTTCCGCTATGTGTAAGTTTTAGATAAATAAAAGGATATATGGGGGTGCATTTGCGACTGAAATGTGTTATAATAATTTACTGTGTGCTAATTACACCGTTAATATTCGAAATAGGATATTATTTAAAGCCTGGGATGCAGTGTTACCATGTGCAAACACCACAGGCTGATGGACAGATAAAAAAAAATAAATAAAGAATAGAAGCAAAGCCATCCCCTGAACCTAAGAATATTATTAGTCCAGGGGCCAACCAACTTGTGTAAAGCTGAAATTCCATAGAATGTTGGAGGGAACCATTGCGCATCACACTATAGCGGGAGTCGACTTCTATCTGTGTGTAAGGCTTCACAATTCGGGATTCAAGAACAGCTACTTGAAGTTTTTCCGCGGTTGAAAATAACATTGCGCAGCAGATGAAATAGTAGGTATTTGTTTGTTATCTGGATTTTCAACGCTTATTTCCTTATCTGTCTTATTTCTTATTTGTCTTTCTTTTACCTAACAATTTGTTAGTTAATTTATCCATCTATTTATTAAATCATTAGCAAGATAATGTACTTTTTTTCACTGTTTGGCAGCCCCTTTGTATCTGCCTGTAGTTCTTTTGGGTAATCGGTATCATGATAACTGGCTACAACTTTGTTATGGCAATATGAATAAATTTTTGAATCTTCAGTAAAAAATTGCAAATTAATGAAGGAGCTTAGAGCATATTTTTCAAACCGATTCTACTGAGAAATCGACGTGTTTTAGAGGGCAAAGTACTAACTCGCTCCTCTTATTGTAAAACTTCACAGATGATTCTTTCATTTATTTCAGTTTTACATAATCTATGGTACAAAACCCTTTTTACATTCAATTATTATCAGTATATTTATCAAATTATTTTAATTTTGATTATTTTCAGGCTCTAAGATCCACATGTGTTTTTGAAAGTAATCAGTGGATAACTGACTTTTTTATTAATATTAATTTTTTTTATATTTCGAGTGACTTGATACTATTTGGCTAGTTTATATCTGTTGAATATTTTGTGCTTAATTTCTAATACACCATTTACATGTATATAATAACTTGACCTGATATTCAATCCTTTTGCAAGAAACTGTACAGGCCTGGTGTGTATTTCTAGCAATGACATTGTACCTCCTGATGTCCGGAGAGATCTATTAACTGCTCAAGAAATGGGCAAAGAATGACTGATAAGATTTATGCAAGACCGTCTTCAACCAAATGCCACGCAAATGTTCTGTGCCCCAATAAAGAAGAACAAATAACAAACTTTTGCAAATCTTCAAAAAGTGGATGTGACCAATAAATATGGAAAAATAAACACTGTTAAAATAGACAAAGATATGTTCAGAAGACTCCTGAGAGCCTCAGCCAGTGGTAGAGATATCAACATATCAACTATTGTGAAACATGAGTTAGGCCCAGTGCCTCCATCACTTGCAACACTCGATAGAAACACGAGAGAGGCTGGTGAAGCTCCCCCTTTTAAACACTTGTCAGTGGCCACGAAGTGAAGGAGCGGCCTAGAAGTAATGATACCACTTAATTGTGTGCTTGTGGATCCAATGGCATTTCTCCGGTCATTGGGCAAATCCACAGGTGCTGCCACATTTGGTGACTTAGCTATATTGCAAAATTGTATTTTTTTTTTTTTCAGAGACATGCAAACGAGTGGATGTTATATTTGATACATATCGGACAAATTCCATCAAAGCTGGAACAGGGGCATGTCGTGTCAATGTTAGAAGAAAAATGAGACGAGTGACAGATTCAAGAAATGTTCAGTTGACAAGCTCCTGGCAAAATTTCTTCAACCTCTCTGATCATAAGTTGAATCTTATTCATTTCCTTACCAATGAAGTACTCATGCAGTCACCGAGATGACCTCTTGAGCAAGAACATGTTGTGGCAGGTAGGATGTGAAAACCCTGAACTTGTTCTCTCTTCATCTGGAAAGTGTATGACTCATTTCATTGATGCCTCCAAGAATGACTTTATATGTATTATTGTTCAATGTCGCAATACAGATGTGCTAGTTCTCCTTACTTAAGAGGTGCGGATGGCTGTGGTACTGCCAAAAAACCTAGGTGTATCCCTGTGCACGATATGAGGACATCTCTCATTAACAACATCATCAAAAATTTACCTGCATATCATGCAATCACAGGTTGTGATGCAACCAGCAAACTGAGTGAGCATGGCAAGAAATCAACTTGGGCCATGGTAAGTATACATTCACTGATATGTCTGAAGGAGCTCTGCATGACGCAGAAAAGTTATTCTTAAAAGTATATGACCCTAAAACATCACTCACTTCAGTAAATGACCTTCGAGCCGACATGTTCCATCACGTAGGAAGCTTGGATAAGTTGCCACCAACGCATGAAACTTCTGGCCGAAAAAAAAAAAAAAAACGGAAACAGGTGAGCTAGTCCCAATTCTCATGACAATTGAATCCATGCCATCGACTTGTAGTGAGTTGTAAAAGTGTGGATGCAAAACAAGGAAACTGCAGATCTCGCTGTATCTGCAGTAGGAACCGAATTCCTTGTTTATTTGCCTCCTGTGGCTGCAGAGCAGAATGCAGCAACCCTCATAACTCTGCTGCCGACTTGGATGATACTGACGATGACGAGGATGATGATGCCATAAATGACAAAAGTGTTTTATTTGCAAAAACAAATTACACAATACTATTTTTTGTAATATAATTCACATTAACAGATATATTATACAACTATGTCAATGAAGAAGTGTTGTTGAGTTTGTACATACTTTCAAGAAAGATGCTCATCATTTCATACGACTGACAGACTGAAAGGTTAAAATGTATTTTGCAGTATTTTTTGCGACATAAATATTTTGATATCTCTCTCATATTTCACTGCATATCTTGAAAATTGTAGTTTTTCATATATTTCATTACCTTGTTTTTAATACTTACATTTGCCTATGAATGATGATGTGATTTTATTAGCAATATGCAATAAAGGTGACATCAAATTAAAGTAATGCACATTTTAGATTGGTGATAATAAATAAACAATATTCTTGACTCCGGGAGCTCCATAGCTTATGCAAGACAAGCAAAGCTGTTTCCCATTTTAGATGACTCACAGCTGATAGGTTCAAATGTATTTTGCAGCTTGTTTGTGAGTTGTTAAACATAAGTATTTTGGTATTTATTTAGTACCTCATATTTTACTGTATTTCATGAAAAATATAATTTTTCAAATGAGTATGTTTTCACTATTTTTTTTTTTTTTTTTTTTTGTTTTTTTTTTTTTTTTTTGTTTTATTTAAAATTGCCTAATAATGACTATGTAATTGTATTTGCAACATGCAATAATGGTGATTACAAATTGAAGACATGCATATAAATGTTCTTATTTCAGCTTGGTTGATAATGGAAAAAAAATATTCTTGAGTCAGGTTACCCTTTGGCTTATGCAAGACAAGCAAAACATAGAATTTCCGATTTTTTATGGATGATGCTTAAATTGGATGTAATAGGGAGGAGTACGAGTATATTATGTTCTATGAACTGCCCAGAAATAGGTTTATGCATAATATTTTTTAACAAGCCAAGCAGGAAAAAAGGGGATTTTTTTTCTATCACTACTATAATAACATCATGATAATTGAATTAAATAAAGCACGCTATGTCCAACAGTTAAAATTAAAAAAAAAAAATTTTTAAAAAAAAAACAACAAATTCATCTTTTTGAATTTTTTTAAACACCTGTAATTCAAAGTTTAAATCAAAGGTTTTGAGTTAAGTAATCTTAAAGTATGCCTACTCTGAGTTATTTCGGTGTGAATTTTATTTATATGTGAAAAGGAACAACTGACTTAATCATGAAAGTAAGTTAAAATTGTCTGGAGAAATCAATAAAGCATATTCTTTACAAAAGTCAATATTTTTCTAATCTAACACACTGTAAGGACAAACGCTTATTCATAATTTTCTCTGTATATAATTCATCATTCGCGTTGTTCTTATTTCCCCCTGAGAAGGCATTCAGCGGGGCTTTCCGTCAGTGTATAAAAGCTTGTATAAACCACATATTGTGTACTCTTATATTTTGTATTTTATGTCTCTCAAGAAACACAAATCGGTCTCGCCGACCCACTTTTACTCTCTCGCGGGTCGGTGACCACATTTCCGTCCGCATGCTGTATATTTATATTTCCCTTGACTGTAATAAAAAGTTTTACGGGCTGCTCTGTGAGCAAGAGCCCCCGTGCTGGCACAAGGCCAGCTTAATCTTAAACAACAACAACATAATAAAAAATCAGTACACTTCTACCTGCCTCTTTGTGCACCTCTCACAACTGGTGACCCGGAGTGAACCCGGTGACCCAAGCGGTTTTTTTTTGGCTCAGCCATTAAGGGACTCACTACCGCCGCTCAACCTTCAGAGATCTTTAACGGGACTCATACGGCGCCTCAGTATAGATCTCTGAAAGCTCCTACCGTGAAATAACCAACGCCTCTAACGGACTAAATACGGCATACCTGCCCAAGGTGTGTTCAGGCGTTTCCTCAAACGGTTTGGCCCCGACCCATTCACGACTCTGTCGACCGTTTTTTGTGAGAGAGGTAGGGGACAATGGGCGCAAACAGTACCTCGCGGGAAACCTCGCGGGAAACCCGGGGCCTCCCCCCCCCAGCCCCTCCCCCCCCGCCCCCCCAGCGACGGACTCTGACACAGCGGCCGCTCAAGCTGTCAAATTGCCCCCCTCACAACGGCTGACCCGTCTTCCTGGTTCTTCCGAGCCGAAGGGCCAATTCCCGGATCGCGGGGCTCACAAAACAAAGTGCTGGCCAGGCTGACCTCGTCGCAGCGGGCTCTCCCGACAGAGGTGCTCGACCGAATATCTAACTGGCTGACCCCCGGTCGAGCACGAATCGGACTTGTCACGCTCGACGAGATAAAAGAAAGGCTCTTGACAGCCTATTCCGTGCCTATCGCTGAAAGGGCCGCCCGCGCCCTCGACCTAGTCGCGACCCCCATGCGCGGCGCCACGACCACCCAAGATGGCCTGGGACACTGTGGTGGGCCTCGTCCGTCTGCCCGAAATAGGCCCCGACGGAAAAAAGGTAGAGATCAGCCTGAGCCGCGAAATATTCCTGCGGCAACTCGAGCCGGACGTCCGAAAGCAGCTGACCGACCGCGTACACCCTAGAGGACGGACGACTAACTATAGAAGAAAGGCAAAGAAGCTGACGTTGTCGAACAATGCCGCGAAGCTCGCCGCCCCCCCCCCCCCGATCCTCCGTGTGCCTGGCCGCAGAGAAGGAAGAAGACGACGACGCCCAACGCAAGAGATCGGCGCCGTATCCCAAGGGAAGTCCTCTTCCCACACGCAGCGAGGTGAAAACTTCCTGGTGCCGCTTTCCACCGGAGGTTCGGGAGATTTGCCAGGAGGTGCGAAAGCCCTTGCAACCTTCCAACAGTCAAAAAACGGCGACGGCAAACAAAACCAACCGGCCGCCCGTGGCAACGGCCCGCGTCGGAAAACCACACACCGTAGGGTTCTACGTCCGCGACGCGATCTCCGGCCGGAGGATGTTGGTGGATACGGGGGCAATGCACTCGATATTCCCGCCGTCAGGAAAAGACCGTAGCCGCGAGCTCGACAAACAACCCTCGTCGCGCCGCAAACGGGACCCCCATCCGTTCCTACGGCACGAAGCCCCTCGAGATATCCATCTTGGGGCGAAACTACGTCTGGGAATTCACAATCGCGGACGTCAGGATCCACGCTACTGGGGCAGACTTCCTGGCGCAGAACGGCCTCCTGGTGGACGTGGGGCCGCAAACGCCTCCTCGACACGGGGACATGCCTTTCCCTTCCACTAGCAGCAGGTCCCGGGCGCCCCTACAATTTGTACCATCGCCCCCCACCAAAACAATGGCAACAACCTCCTGCAGGAGTTCCCGAAGTCTTCAAGCCGGAACTTCGTCAGGCGGCAGGGACGCCGCCCAAGCACGGGATATTCCACCACATAGCCACCACAGGCCCCCCGACACACGCGAAGTTCCGACGACTCCCTCCAGGCCGCCTCCAGGAGGCGAAGCAGGCGTTCTCGGAGATGAACGAATGGGCATCTGCAAGAAAGCATCGAGCCCTTGGGCGTCAACCCTGCACATGGTACAGAAACCTGACGGCACTGGAGGCCCTGCGGAGACTACAGAAGACTCAACCTCGCTACAATCCCCGACCAATACCCCTGCCAAACATGCAGGATTTGACAGGGGCCCTTCATGGCGAAGGTCTTCACAAAAATGGACCTCTTAAAATCCTATTTCCAGGTTCCAGTGCACCCCGAGGATGTCCCCAAGACTGCCATCATCACGCCTGTTGGCTCCTTCGTTTTCCATTACTCAACCTTCGGCCTGAGGAATGCAGGGGCCACCTTCCAGCGCCTGATGGACAGCATCCTGGGGGACCTGCCCCTTCTGCGTCTGCTACGTCGACGATATCTTGATTTTTTCCAGGTCCTTGGAGGAGCACCTACATCACGCCCGAGCGGTCCTGAAGCGCCTGCAGCGCCTGCAGGAAACGGGCTGGTCGTCCGTTTCGACAATGCACCTTCGGCGCCGAGAAGGTGGACTTCCTCGGACACGAGATCTCCGCGACGGGCGTGCGCCCCATGGCCTCGAAGGTAGGCGTGGTGCAGAAGTTTCCCAACACCAACCACGGTCAAGTCCCTGCAGGAGTTCATCGGAATGGTCATTACTACCGCTGATTCATCCCCGCCGCCGCCCGCACCATGTCTCCTCTAACACAGGTCCTGAGGGAAACCAAAGGCCCTAACGTGGGAGGCCCGAACAGAGAAGGCTTTCAACGAGACGAAGAGGGCCCTCGCCAGAGCGGCGACATTATGCCACCCAAGACCCTGCTGCACCTTTACGCCTCACCACCGATGCCAGCAACGTCGCCTGCGGGGCTGTCCTCGAGCAGGTGGTCCCCAGGGCGAGCCCCAGCCACTCGCCTTTCTACAGCAAAAAACTATCAGCGCCCGAGACGAGGTACAGCACGTTCGACCGCGAAACTCCTGGCAGTGTACCAAGCAGTGCGACATTTCCGCTACCTCCTCGAGGGCTCCCCCTTTACGATCAGGACGGACCACCTCCCTTTGGTACACGCCTTCACCAAGGCGGGCGACGCTTGGTCAGCGAGACAACAGAGGCACCTAGCAGCCATCGCAGAGTTCGGTTGCACCATCCAGTACGTGCCTGGCGAGAAGAACCCCGTGGCAGACGCCCTATCGAGGATAGAAATCAACGCCGTGCGTCTCGGGGTCGACTACGAAGACCTCGCCCGGGAACAGGCTGCCGACCCGGAGACTGCCGCATACCGCACTGCTATCACCGCCCTCAAGTGGGAAGACGTGCCTTTCGGACCCGCAGGCATGACGCTCCTCTGCGACATCAGCACGGGCCGCCCTGCGCCCGCTGATCCCAGCCTCCCGAAGGAAAGAACCAGTGTTCGACGTCATACATGGAACTCTCGCACCCCTCGGCCGGACGACGGTGCGCCTCCTGACGGAGAAGTTCGTCTGGCATGGAATTCGGAAGGACTCCCTCGAGTGGGCCAGGACCTGCGTGCCTTGCCAAACTAGCAAAATCAGTCGGCACACGGAATCAGGCGTGGGGAAATTTCCGCAGCCGAAACGAGATTCGGCCACATCCACATAGACGTCGTTGGCCCCTGCCCCCGTCTGGAAGGCGCCAGGTACCTCCTGACGGTAATCGATCGCTCCACCAGATGGCCCGAGGCAACGCCGATGTCGGAGGCGACCACGAAAGCATGTGCCGAAGCACTCCTCGCCAGCTGGATCAGTCGATTCGGAGTGCCAGACGAAATCACGACAGACCGCGGACCAGTTTTTCCTGTCGGAGTTGTGGACTGCCCTGGCCCGCCTAATGGGAACGTCGCTACATGCACCACCGCCTACAACCCAGCAGCTAACGGCATGGTGGAGAGAGTCCACCTCTTCGATCAAGGCTTCCCTGATGGCGCGCTGCACCGACGAAAATTGGAAGAGCCAACTACCGTGGGTCCTTCCTCGGTCTCAGGACTGCCCCGCGGGCAAAACGGCGAGGCATCACCCGCGGAATAAGGTATACGGGGAGCCATTAACAGTCCCTGGCGAGTTCTTCCCGACCAATGCCGACGACGCTGACGTCTCCATCGCCAGGCTTCGGGAATCCGCCGGGAAGTTCACACCCTGCGTCAAAACCTTCTCCGACAGAACCAAACGTTTCCTCCCGAAGGCCCAGCTATCATCGTGCAAGCACGTCTTCGTCAGGGACGACCGCGCCGCCGCCCGCCTCTAACGAGACCCGCCCTACCGCGGTCCCTTCCGCGTCCTACGACGCACTGACAAGGCATATCTCTTATCCATCAACGGTCGCGAGGACTGGGTCACAATCGATCGCCTGAAACCAGCCTTCATCATGGACGAGACCTCGCAGATGCGGATTCCACAGGGCGCCTCAATCTTCCTCGGAAAAAAGCGACTCCTTCGATCGCCAAACCTCCTAGCCGTAGCCGCGGCCGCCCTCGAAAGACGGTCGAACCCCCCGAGGATCACCTCAGGGGAGGCATCCCGTCCCCGGAAAACCCCGAGGATCTACACAACAACTAATATCACGCACCCGAGGGCGCCTCCGCCGTCCAGCTCGCTTCCGCGAGTGACTACCCGAAGTACAAAGAAGTCAGCCAACAATCATTACCTAATTATTGTCTTGGGGAGGGGGGGAGTATTTGTAAGGACAACGCTTATTCATAATTTTCTCGTGATATAATTCATCATTCGCGTTGTTCTTATTTCCCCCTGAGAGAGCATTCAGCGGGCTTTCCGTCAGTGTATAAAGCTTGTATAACCACATATTGTGTACTCTTATATTTTGTGATTTATGTCTCTCAAGAAACACAAATCGGGTCTCGCCGACCCACTTTTACTCTCTCGCGGGTCGGTGACCACATTCCGTCCGCATGCTGTATATTTTATATTTCCCTGACTGTAATAAAAATCAGTACACTTCTACCTGCTCTTTGTCACCTCTCACACTTACGCATCCTACCTACCGGTCTCAAATGGTGTACTTAAGAGTTGGTCTACGAAATAATAATGGTAGCAGCTTTACACAAAGTAGTTGGAACGAAAAGTGAAATTTGGACCATTGGCCCCCCGGACTATATAGTTTGTGTATAATTTATCCTGTGAAGAAAAAACTGAAAACTTAGAACTCTTCTTACTTTACTGCAGCAGCCATATCAAGAAAATAAAGAGGAATAGATTGTTAACAGCCTTCTTTCTATTTGCAGATCTATCGAAAGAATAAATTGAAAATAGTTAGGAATTTATCAAAAAAATATACAAACAAACTTGAAACAATAGTAAACGGAGTCTTAGAGCGAACAGAAGAGCCGTTTCATAGGATATCTCTTCTAAAACTACTACTACTATGCTTGTCACTGCAGAGTTGCCAGATTGGGCTACATTTTATGGCTGTCTGCTACAAAAAATGACAATCCGCTACTTGCTAAATTTTGGGCTACTTTTTGTAGTTATTGGATACTTTAATGATTAAACTAATGATAAAATTGGGCTAATTTCATATAAATAGTTTTTCAGCATGGATCTTTCGAAAGTTTCAAATATATTAACATTTCATTTTGTTGATATAAAGTAAACTTTCATTTTAATTCTCTTTGAGCCTTGCATGAGTTGGACAGTGAGTGGCTGCCAAACGCCTATTTCTCCTTTCCTTGTCACTTTCGCTGGAAATACGATGCCAGGATATTAGGCTTCCCTTTCCCCACCTATTCGTGCGTCTTACAACAACACACAACTGAACCATTGCTTAGAAATAAGGCGCAGATTAACTTGAATGATCAACGCTCTTCTGATAAGGTACAGTAGGGGAAATGGCTTTTTGCCCACCAACAGTGTTATTGTTTGGGAAAGACGTGTTAATGACTCCTATTCCTTTATAATAAGTAATTCAATTTTGTTCACCTTTTCCCATTAAAAGAAAATTATTTTATTTAAATTGTTCAAGCATTTTGAGTTCAGTTTATTTTGTTCTCAACATGTCATATCAAGTGGAAAGAAAGCGTTTATTTACTTTTTTGAGAAAAAAAAAAAAAAGTTCAGCCTTTTTAGTTCAACAGAAATAGTTGGAATTTTCCCCATCTGAGAAGGTACTACAGCATTTCAACCACCGCATCCTTGAGCAAAATAAATCATATCGAAGGTAAGTTTCAGAGATAGTTCTCTAAGGTTTATCTATCTCTCTATATATCAATATATACGGTATATAACAATATATACCGTCTGATTTGATAATTTTACTATGTTAACATAAACTTCGGCATTGGGCTACTTTTATCTCAAATCCGCTACTTATGAAGGTAGTATAGGCTACTCTTCCCAAAATAATCTGGCAACTCTGGTCACTGGAGAAGGTGACTGAAAAAACAATGCTGATCAGTAGTATCAGAGAAATCCATGTAATACCTTCGCTCTGGTTGCCTTCGTATTTTTCAAATTAAGCCTTGACCCTGGTGGCTGGATGGAGTTACGTACATACATGTCTGCACAATGTCTACGCCAACGCCTTACTTTCCCAAGTCAACAGGTTGTTTTTGTTCGTCCTATGTCTGTAACAACTGACGTGATTATCCAGAGAAGAGCTTCTTTAGATTTCCTAAGGACAAAGAACGGTAGGAATTTTTGTGTGGCAGTCTTTTTAGATAGGGGTCTATATATACATGCAGCTGATCTGGTGGCACTCTGAACAGTTTAATATACACGTGAATGTGTATCAGCGAATTTTATGGTTATTGGATAAAGGGATTTGTCTGTTTACGACTGATTTACGCTGCTTACCCTACGCACCGAAATTACCATACTTTCGCCATCATTACCCTACACCTGGTCTTAAGATATAATAAATATTTAAAAAAAAACTGTTGTTCATTGGTTACTTTTTATTTATAATTCACATTTCTCAATCTATACATTGAATTTTACCTTTCATTGCTGATTTAGTAACCAAAATGGCTTTCTGTAGTTCTGGTCCCATTCTATTTTTGTTTGTTTGTTTTGTATCAGTTAAAAAAGAAAAAAATCTTTCCGTTTCGGCATTTGAGTGGGGAAGAGTGAACGCTTATTTGGCTAAAACAAATAAACCTTTAAATATAGGCACATCATCAAAATTCTTAACGTTGGCTAAGAAAACCCAAAATCCATTGTTAGGTTTCGTCTAGTGGTCTTTCGTTTCCATCTCGTCAAAGCAAAGAGGCAACTTTCGCATTCCTCATCAGTAGTATCACTTTCATCACTATTGAACACCGATAGAGAATCCGATGCATGATTCACACGAGCTAGATTCCGAGCATTGGTTGCAGCGTTTGCTTTGACACACCAGATTTAAAAAGGAATAAAAAGGATTTTTTGCCATATATCTTTGAAACACAAAAATTAAATAATATAAAGTAAAATTGAATTAAATACAAAACAGACTTCTTGAAATTGTCCTAGATTTTGCTCAGATTTCGTGACATTACCCCATTACCCTACAGACCCAGATTTGAGGCTGAATTACCCTACACACAGGGTAATTAGCCCACGGTTGGCAATACTGCAGATTTTAGTTCAACAGGAGGACAATAGAATACCTGCCATGTTTCTATCTGCAATAGAGTAGTAGTCTGTTGACATTGGGTTAGAGCTATATGTATATATATATATATATATATATATATATATATATATATATATATATGTGTGTGTGTGTGTGTGTGTGTGTGTGTGTGTGTGTGTGTGTGTGTGTGTGTGTATGTGTTTATTATGTACCGTTTTATAACCTGCTTGATGAAATTGAATTTCCTTAATTTTGTTCTGTAGATGCCAGATCTGGGTGCATCGCAGCAAGAGAGCAGATCTGCAGGGGAAGGAAACAAGTTACTTGTATGACAACTGTCGTCTCTGTGTAGATCACTTCGATGAGCCCATGTTCATGAACAGTGCGAAAATGAAGTTGGTCAAGGTTGCTGTTCCAAAACCTGTTTGTGTGACAGCTAGAGCTGCCATCAGAAAGCCGCCGAGGAAACGCAGTTATCCTGAGCCAGCCAGGATTGAGAGCGCAGTTCTGGTATGGTTATCACTTATACAGACTTCATATTTGGTTGTTGAAACTTCCATGATAAAAATTACATAATAAAGATTAAATAACATTTACAAAACCCTCAGCCATAATTTTTTTCTGAATGTTATTAGCAAATTAAGTGAGTAAACAAGCTCTTCTTTTCTTCTTAATAATAATTATGCCTTGACTTCACTACGGCTACTACAGGGCTACGTAATCCACGTACTACCGATTCATTACAATTTTTTGACTTTTCTCTTTCTCTCATTAGACCGGCATTGTAATTATTGCCTGCTTTCAAACTTGAAATAATAATGAATTCTGCTGCATAGCAAATAAAGTGACAATTCAAACATTAAATACTGAGGATTAGCCATGTGCTGAACGTAGAAGTTTCTGTGCAATACCTTTATACATATATATATATATATATATATATATATATATATATATATATATATATGTAAGTGTTTACATAATAAAAAATATGGAATGTTAGTCCATATATATAAAAGACTAAAACTAAAGAGGTCAACCAGATTGCTTGCAGGAATGTGATCAGACTAGAGACGCTAAAGATGACGTATACCCTAAAGTATGTGGTCATTCATTTGTTTTGAAACAGTCCA
This sequence comes from Macrobrachium nipponense, assembly GCF_015104395.2. Classification (NCBI taxonomy): domain Eukaryota; kingdom Metazoa; phylum Arthropoda; class Malacostraca; order Decapoda; family Palaemonidae; genus Macrobrachium; species Macrobrachium nipponense. Next base: position 35,422,293 of record NC_087212.1, read on the forward strand.
AGCTCCCTGCTTGAGACAACTACCGCGACCTATAATTCAAACGGCCTACGTGATCTGTAGCGTGTCTCATTTGATTGTGTGTTCGTATGTAACTATGTCATCTGATAGTATGTTCATATGTTCGAGCTACTATCTACTTCCTTCATAACTTGTAACACAGATGTAGACACAGAGCAGAAACAAGAGTTAGCTATCGTCATTAGAAGACCTGTATCTCTTTACCTAAGCTTTATCATGTAGAGAGAACAGAAGTAGCCATCATCATTGGCAGAAGCGATCAAGCTATCGTTATTAGAAGACTTTGTACAATCATACCTGATCTTCAGCATGTAAAACTTCAGAAGAATATATATATTTTTATACTTCGTGTTTTCTACAAGAACCTCCTCACCATGAGTTTAACACATCGTCGTCATAAACAAGAAGATAATCCCGACTTCGTAAGTGATCTACAAACCCCAAGACACTCCATTGAAGATGGAAGTGCAATACCAACCGACTTAGCGTAAGATTATCGCAAGTCTAACATTACCTCATAGGGCGCCTTATCATACAAGGCACAAGCCCTAAAATATATATATATATATATATATATATATATATATATATATATATATATATATATATATATATATATATATATTGTGTGTGTGTATAACTATAGAACAATATAAATTATTATAAATAACTTCTGATTGTGAATTTTTTGTTATTGTTAATGTTTAAAGTAAGTGTTTAGCGAATTTTTATGTTTCAGTGAGTAAATGTTATTGAATGTTAATGAGCAAATGTCTAGTTGAGAGTTTAGTGAATGTTTAGGGTTTTGTGAATGTTACTGAATCTTTATTATGCAAGTGTTCAGAATGTTTAGTTAGTTTTTAGGGTTTTAATGAATGGTTTGTGGATGTTTAGTGTGTAAGTAATGAATGAATGTTTAGTGAGTGTTTAGTGAATGTCTTATGAATGTGAATGTTAGTGTTTAACAAATGTTTAGTGCATAAGCATTCAGTGAGTGTTTAGGGTTTAGTGAATGTTTAGTGAGTGTTTGGGATTTAGTGAATTGTGTGTTTAGTGAATGTTTAGTAAGTATTCAGTAAATGTTTAGTGATTGTTTAGGCGTTTAATGAGTATTTAGAGTTTAGTGAGTATTTAATGTTTAATGAGTGTTTAGGGTTTAATGTGGTTTTAGTGAATGTTTAGTGTTTCGAGCATCCATGGTGAGTACTTAGTGGATGATTGGTGTATAGTGAGTGCTCAGTGATTGTTTAGTGTTTAATGAATGTTTAGGATTAAGTGAGTGCTTAATGAATGTATACTGAGTGTTTGTGGTATAGTGAATATTTAATGTTTTATGAGTGTTTAGTGAGCATTTTAGTGTATAGTGAGTGCCTAGTGAGTGATGACTATTCAGTGTTTAGTGTTATTGAGTGTGAGTGTATGTTAAGTGTAAGTGTTTAGTGTGTGTTTAGTGAGTGTATAGGAACCGTGAATGTTTAGAGAGTGAAAGTGTATTGTGAATGTTATTGTTTAGTGATTGTACATTACTGTTTAATTAGTACTTAGTGACTGTATGCTAAGAAAGTCCTGTAATTTACAGGAACCTTTTATATAAGCTAGACACTACTTAGAGCCAAGGAGAGATCCTTAGGCCTTGACCACAATGGTTGGAGTGCTCAGGCCAACGTGATTTTGTAAGGATTTTTTTCTCTGTGGAATTGGCTCCTGTAATAATATAATAATAATAATAATACCAGCTACAAAAATAATAATACCAATAGTAGTAAAATAATATTAATAGTAATGATAAGACAGTAATAATAGCAAACAGATAAAACTAATAATAGTAATAAAAAAAGTAATAAAGTACCCTAAGCTGGACCGAGACCTTTCAATATGGCCGCTCGAGGTCACACGTTAGGCAGGGCGATCGCCACTCCTAGTGATTAACGTTTTATGTTCGTTCGGTTGTCACTGGAAGAAAAATGGTATGACAAAATGTTTGTGCTGTGAAGGAAAAAATAATGAAAGTGTAGAACATTTCTTACTTTACTGAAATAGATATAGTTTTGTGCAGCAACCGTATCTGGAAAATAAAGAGGAATTAGTTGCTAGTAAACTCTTATTGGTCGACCTACTGAGGGGGGAAGTGGAGAATAGGAGAGAATTGCTAAAAGAAATGTGGGATTTCAGAGAAAAGAAACTCAAACAAACAAATGGGGAATAAACACGCAATGGAGGAGCCGTTTTAAAGGCATATCTCGCCTACTATTACTAATACCACTACCACTACTTGTCAACTTTCTTTTTCATTTCGGTAAATCGGTAATGGTTGTCCTGCGGAAATGACAGATCCCACCTTGAAACGAAAACCGGAATATTAACTTTCCACAAGGAAGCAACGGATGCTGAGAAAAGGGAGACGCAAAGATCTGAGCCTGGGGGAAGATACCTAGTAACTATAGATATTGGGCTACCTACCTAGTAGTAGTAGCTAGGTAGTCTCCTTCGAGGCCCTGTTGCCTCAACTAGTCTTTGTCATTTTAGGTACCTAGACGTGTTGCCGTGAACATAACGACGCCATTTACTCACATAGCCTATATTAAGCATTCCTTGCAATATGCAATGACCATAGGAACACTGTAAACATGGAACTCTATAGTAAACATGGAAAGGACATGCGCGAAATCGCCGCCATTGCGAAGGGTGGAGACTGAAAAGAGAGAGAGGGCTCTGTCATGGCACCTCCCCCCGCAAAGCAGAAACGTAACGACGCCAAAAAAGGCAGTCAGTGCTTCGCCATTAACTGTACAAACTACAAAAACAGGTTCTCTAAGCAACGTGGCATCTCTTTTCACAAGTAAGTTGAGTTTTTGTGACGAGTCATGCCTCGTACAGCTGTAGCCTATTATCAGTAAGGAAAGTTTCAGTCATGGCAGTGACACTGCGGTGTCATTTCCCGTAGGGGGTTAGTGCCGTCAAAGCACCTCATGCGGTGCATTGTGGGCATTACTTAAGGTTTTTTGCAGCGTGCCTGCCTTCCTTAGGCCCCTAGCTGCAGCCCCTTTCATTTCTTTGACTGTACCTCCTTTCATATTCCCTTAATTTCCAACCTCTCCTAATAATTGATTCATAGAGCAACTGCTTTGAGGTTTTCCTCCAGTTACGCCTTTCAGACCTTATACTGTCGATTTCCGTTTCAGCGCCGGTTGATCTCAAAGGTCCCAGTGCTTGGCCTTTGGCCTACATTCTATATTCAACTCGACTGGCGTATCATTACAGGGTAAAATACCAAATGGCCACCTGGCGGCCACCTCTACCAAAGCGCGACCATCTTCCTGAAAATTGGAAATAAGGCTTTGGCCTTAATGAGTGACTTGGGAGAAAAATCTTTACATCGAGAGGAATGTAGAGATCTCACAGTGTTGCTTTGAGGACGCTGACTCTTGACTAATGTCTATCCTGGGTTACAGGACATCTTAAAGTATATTTTCGGGAAGGTCATCGCGTTACGGTAGAGGCTGCCCATTCAGTATTTTACCCTATAGCTAAGCCAGTGACCAGCTTCAAGTTCGTACACTCCTATTTGTGTTGTTGCGACTTTCTTTTTATTCTCTTCCTCTCTATTATTAGTCAGTCTTTCTTCGGTAGCCTTGGTTGTATTTGTTAAGGTTATTTTTTGTTATATGGGATAACCTTCATTTAGATTGCTTGTGGTTGAGTTTTTCTTTTCTTAGGAACTTTGGTTATATAGTAGATTACTTACACTGGACTTCTGTAGATTCTGAAATCATATTAATTCATTTCCTTTCATAGTGTTATTGTCATTTTTTAGATTCCCTGACAAAACTACTCAAACGGAGCTCTACCAGCAATGGGTTAGGAACTGTGGGAGAACAGTACTTCCAAGTCAACATGCTCGAGTATGCAGTGTCCATTTTGCCAAGTCAGTGGTCAACTCTACCATGAAACACACAGTACTTTGTGAGGGTGCAGTGCCAACATTGTTCCAGCTACCTGACCATTTGAAGGTATTTGATCATAAAAATCTAGGCAACATATCAGTTCATGAAGCAAGCAAACAAAGATTATCATGTCTTTTTCCAAGTAATCCTTTTTAAATATACATATTTTGAAGCACACAACTAAATAAGTGGTATTCTTCTGAAATTATTATATATATTGATAGTTACAAAACATGGAATATGCATTTTGCAGCACAAGAATCCAGCAAAAAGGAAAACATTGGGTTCATTGGAAAGTGCTCCTCAATAGCTTTTAACTGGTGATAAATTTATTAAAGTTTGTATTATAAAATTTGGAAGAGCAGAGTAAAAAGCAAACCCAGGTGAAATGCAAATCTAGATATCTTTACTTAAAACACTGCAGTGCCGTATTTCTACAAGCTTAATTATATGCATTTAAAATTAATTTTCAAGAGCTTCCATTCTGCCTATTTTGATTGAAATCAGTGGAAAATTAAGGATGACACTATGCTTTAATAGCTTAATTCAGCGTCATCTCCACCTTTTCCTATGGCACCACGCAGTGACAATCAGTGTTAATACATCTATATGCGCATGTCCATTCCATGTTTATATCGTTCCATGACTGTAAAGCATCCCTGGATTTGTTATCTGCATTCATTACTACTAAAACTAATACAAGTTCGGTGGTCTCCCGCTAGGGCGGTGCTGCGGAGCTGTACGGCCATCTTGGAAGACTTTCACCCCCGAGCGACTGTGGTTCTTCTGTCCCGATCACAAGAATGGTACGGTGTGCGGCTTATAATTGCCAAAGTGGGAAAAACAAACCAACGAGAGAAAAGGGGATAACATTTCACAGGTAAATAGAGCATAATAGAATTCATTTGCCCTTAATTTTGTGCCAATGTATGTTGTGTAGCAGTAGACCTGCTTTCTCTCTTCAACATGTTCCATATATTCAGTATATTATCGTGCCACATGATATATCAACATCATTAATATTGTACGTGCTACATGACAAAGTAGGAACGATCTTGATCATTATAAAAAGTGCTTTGTAGTACTATACATACAGGTTTTACACCAGAAGTGTCACCAGTCTTGTTTTGTAAGCATGTCACTGTGATGCATGAGGACACCTGTTGTATTTGGTCAGTCAGTAAGCATTACATGGAGTAGGCTTTTTTTAGGTTCAGAGATCACAGGCAGTGTTTAGAGTTTAACAAAATGTTTACCACCATACTCGGTTCTTCAACAAATTCCAAAATGTCATGCTGGAGAAAGATTTTCAGGACAGAGTAAACAAAATGTAGAAATTAACTTATTATTCAGTTTTAAGTTAAAATATCTGTGCTTTTTATTTGTAGCATATCCTTTTCGGGTAATACTACGCAACACCTCTGCATGGACTATTACTGTGGAGTGATTATTCATATACTGTGGAACCTCGGTTTTCATACGTAATCTGTTCCAGAATGTCCCGCGAAGTCCAAAACGTACGCTCCAAGAAGAGGTCCATTAGAGGATGGAACTGTTAGGCTTTTTTTTTTTTAAGAAACACTGTTTTCCTTCTCCTATGTGGAGTACATATAATTGAAGTAACATAACTTTATGTCTAAAAAGATTACCAGTAATATATATATATATAAATATAATTTACAATATATATGAATGCTTCAGCCTACTGCACGTATCCAGAATCATTCGCGACTTAAAATATTTTGTTTGAAGTTGTAAATTGTGGATTGTCAATGGACTAATTTGGAATATCAAAACTTTTATTTATATACTATGTACTGTGGCCTGTACTGTGCTGTTACATTGCATGATAGATTACTTATACTAATATGTACATAATTGATATTTCAGGTTCCCAAATAAAGAAAAAGATAATAAAAGATACAGAGAATGGGTAAGAAATTTGAGGTGGAAAAATTGGACACCTTCATTACATTCAGTAGTTTGTTCCAACCACTTTACTGCTGAATCCTTTGACAGAACTGGACAAACTGTAAGACTACGTGCTTTTGCTGTACCAACGATATTTACCTTCCCATCACATCTTTGCAGGGTAAAAATATATATTTCTATATATTTTTATTTTTACGAGTAATTCTTGTATGTTTATATACTGTTTATATATATTTTCTCATTTAAGATTTTATATAATTTTACAGGATTATATACGTATATGTAAATTAAATGTATATGAACACATTGCTGTACTCTTGCACATACCATAAGCATAAAGGCACCTCCAGGTCTTATGAGGCAGAGACCTTATGGTAGTTTACCTCTATATTTCAGAAACAGAATGAAAGAAAGCCACCAATCAGGAGAGGACTCTCAAAAGATTTGGAAAGTGATAATGTAGCAGTTTCATTTCCATCCTTATCTTCAACCACAACATTTTTAAAACAATCCTTACAAAAAATTTCTGCTATACCTGACCCACTTTCAGACCCACTTTCAGACCCACTTTCAGTAACACCAGATCCCTGGTCATCTTTAACCGATACGTCAGCAGTAAGTACACCAGTGGACCAAACTTCCTCTCTATGTACACCAACAACCCTTAGAAAATATAATGATTTATGTATTGTAACATCATATGTATGCAATGTCAGTCATCTAAGAGAGTGAAGCCAAAAATTACTTGGAAAGTTACTTGTTCCTGTGGAAATACAAACCTTTGGCTTTTATATAAAAGTATCCTTCAGCATGAGCTGGATGGGGCCATTGAACCTTGGTAACAAGTTATTTAACTGGTGGAGATAGAGGTTGATTTAGGGAATACCTTTCAGTCAGTTTCTGTCACTGCTCACTTTTTCTTCAGCTTCTGTATGGTACAGACAGGCAGTGCTCAGCTTTCTTAACTTTGGCTGAGAAACTTGGATGAGTAGTCTGCTCATTTTGATTGTGTTTGTTTTTATGCATGTTGCCTTATTTTTTTTCAGTGGAGAAAAAAAAACATGAAAAATGCTATGCAAAGCGAGGGTGTCCTTGTAGAAAGTTCATATCCCCTGTAACACTTGATCCACACACATTGCTTCTTTTGTGGTAGGTGTCAATACACCCCAGTAATGCCTCCAAATCCTTCTAGCTCCTTTCTTCCACCTTCTTCCTTCCATGTCCCACTGCCTAATATTGTTGCTACTTGTAGGAGGGGAAGTATCAGTGTCACAAAACTGACCATGCCCTCTCTAAGGATGAAGTAACTGCTTGGGTGATGGAGCCTGAGGGTCCTTCTCATCCGGAACCCTGGGAGATAGAGTTTGAGTATCACTTTCAGGAGTAATTCATACCCCCATGGCTTTCAAATGTCTCAGGTAGTGCCAATTGATGGCTGCAAGCTAAGTGGTACTCCAATCTGCTGATGATTCAGATTCAGCCACTGAAAAAGCTGCCTCCATTGGCCCATGCATGCTTGTTAACCACTCTCACAGGTGCCACCAGAGACCACACTTCTTGCATGCACCATCACACATGGAAATTATACAGTGTATTGTGTGAGAGGCTTTTCCTGCAAGGCTGTGCGTTGTCATGGTACCTCTGTTGTTCTTCAGTCAATGTGTATCAAGGAAAGTTCATCATCTGTGATTGTTGTCACAGAAAGGGGAACCTCTCTGGTCAGAGCATCTGTTCAGTGGATTGCAGACCTCATCTACCTTTGCAGAGACAAGCACCTTTCATTTTCTGCATTTAAAGCTATTGCTCAGTCTTATCTCAGGTTTTTAAGCTGGAGAGACTGGATCTCTTTATCTTGGCAGAGTTATCTGTACTAATGAGAGGTGTTGAACAGCCTTGCCCTCCTCAGGAACTGATCCCTCCAGTGGGACATCTCTCTTGTGCTGTGGAGTTTTACTAGGTAATTCTTTAAACCCCTGTTAAATTCTTTGGAGAGAGACATCATGTTCAAGAATTTTTTCTCTTAACTTTGGCCTCTGCAAAAAAAAAGGTGGGTACTAGTTACATGGTCTCGATGAGAGGTTCAAGAGTTTCAGATCCCATCCCTCCAAGAATTCATTGGTGGCAACCTGGGTGAATTGTTTCTTTACCTGATTCATGTTTTAAAGTAGCATTTGGAAAGGAACGACTCTCAGAGGCTAGAGTGTGGAAGACTTTATTAGTACCAGGAAATACAAGGTGTTTAAGAACACCCTTTCATTTTGCCTTTGGGAGGTGATCAAGAGGGCCTATGACTCCTCTAAGGAGAATGTCAGCCTCCCTTCTAACTTGAGAGTACATGAAATTGAGTATGGAGCTGCCCTTTGATCTTTGGAAGAACTTTTTGGTCTTTCAGGTAATGAAGGCTGATGTTCACTTGAGGCATGTCACCCACAACTCTCTGGATACCTTTTTCTTGGAATCTGTGTTGGCTGTTCAACAAGTTCTGTAACACCCAAGCTCTGGTTGGACGGAAAAGTATCTCATCCACTCACTGAAATCCTAGCGTAAGGCTGGAGGTGTACTGTTGAGTGACTGGACTTGCCTTTCTTTGTTCCTTTTTCAAGAGCAGCAGCATCTAGGCATTAAGTCCATGCTGGAGTTTGACAGGATGCAGGTTAGTACACATTGAACATCCAAGCTTAGTACCAGTCACTGGGATGCCTCTCCCTCTGTTTTCCTTCTTTTAACCAGGGCTTGAGAACATAATAGAGCTTATTCTGAACCATTTACTTGGTAATAAACAGAATTAAGCTGCCTTCTGACTTAAGGGGACCGCCTCAGTTGGGAGGCCTGAAATACGACAATTTTGAGGTCGGTGGGCGAAATCGAGTTTAACTCATTTCTGGTAACACTGATGTGCGCCATAGCCAGACGTAAAATATTAGCGCTGTAGCTAACCTGCAAGTGGGTCAAAAATGATTTTTTGTGAAAGTATCCGCAATGAAAATATCACGAAAAATACGATGTTTTGATATCCTTTCGTTCCGTTGCGTTTTACATAAATTTTCCACAGATTATCATATTTGTTGTACGACATTTTTCCCATCCTACGCTTTCTGAAGCGGAGAGGCAGGAGGAGCAGCTGCACAAACACACATCAGTAACCCACATACCTTTGATGTAACCACACAGTCACTTCTGAGCCGTAGTTGTCAAGTACTCTTTATATCTACGTGGGTTTTTTCTTGTTTATTCATCAAAATGCCAAGGAAAAAACAGTCAAGAAAGCGTAGATTAGCTAGAGAAAGGTTGAAAGAAAGATAACAAGAAAGAACACCAAGATGAAGCATGTGCATCATCACCTCCCAGGCCTAGCTGGCGACAATGAGTGGGGTGGTGCCTCATGATACCTACCCCTTGGGGGGGTTTAATATTACTTTTTAAAGTGGGGGGACCAGATGCCATAGAAGTCTGCCGTTAGAATAAGAAAATCAACCTTAAGTAAATTTTTATATTGATGCCTATGCGGTTTTCACTGAGAATTTCATTATGCAAACTTTAACGCGCAATATCTCAAAACTTTGTTTTTCAGTATATGGGTCGCTTTAAAACCCAAGGCTTTTTTATTTGTTGTCCTATTTTCAAAATTCAAATACCATTGAAATCCATGATAAATTCTACATTGAAAGAATTGGAAGAATTTTCAAATTATTCCAATTTCTATTTTTTATGAATTTTTGAATTAAGTAATTCAATAAAAAGTAATTTTTTTTATATCGATGAATTTTTTTTATTTTATTTACTTTTTTTTAATCTTTGTCAATTCATTGGATAGATCAACTCTTTGTGAGTATTAATTGCTTTAGTTATTAAAATTTAGTGAAAAACTAGGAAGCCTTAGGGTTGTAAAGCAATGCATCTAAAAATCGGGAAAAAAAATTAATATAAAAAAACGAATGGATAGAAATTTATGAAACTTTTCTTAGTAACTTTCCATTAGTTGACTTATAAATGGGTATTAAAACATAATTGCTCCAGGCAATATTTCGATACCCTCCCCCTCCCCCCCAACTGAGGCAGTCCCCTTAAGATCCTCTATAGGGATGTCCTGTTCTCTGACATTTTTCTGTACTTGAGTACCCTCCCATAATGCAAGGTACTCTGGCCTAGAGCACTGCTACTCTGGTCAGCTTTTTCAAAGACTGGTAGGAGGTTACAGGAGTCATGACATCTTCTGTGCGCAACAGGGAGCATGTTGAATCTGGGTGAAATGCAAGTCAAGTCAATTGCTGTAATGACAGGTTCCCATAGAAAAGGCAATTGTATTGCCATAGGAACAAATAACAAATTTTAAGAATATTTTGTATTTTTCCTAAGTATACAGACTAGTCTTTTATCATTTGAACCCACCTCAACCACCCCACTCTGTTCCTGTGGCTGAAGGAGAAAGTGAGTGGTGACATAAGGCAAGTGAGGGGTATCTTCCCTGCCATCTCCACCAGTCAGCAACCTTGTTACCAAGTTCATAGACTACTCAACCTTTCAGTAAAGGATACTGTTATAGAAAAGGCTCTGGTTTGTGTATCTGGGGAAAATACAAATTACTACTTTTAAAATGAGTTAATTTTGAAATAACTTTACCTCTCCATTATATAGCTTCTGCACCAGTGATAGTTTGACCGATTGGAACAAAAAATTGAGAACATTCAATTTCATATGAATATCTGCTTCTATCCATCTACTTCCCCCACCCCTCACCAGGAGAACAATAGGTGTAAACACCCCTAGGCAGTCAGTCTACTTCTGTTGCCGGTTTCGATAGAAGATTTTTAATTATGAGCTCAGTTTTCTGTTGACGACCTGGTTTGTAGTTTTACTTGAATTTTCTCTTGGGTATGGATGGTAACAATAGAATAAGTACCGTAAGGTAAGAGGTTAAGCAAATGTGTGAATTGTTGAAGAAAAGAATGCAATGTGAAAAACTGTTGTCGATTATGTGAATCTTGGTCAAATGAATGTTTGGTGAAATTGGTGAAACATCATAAACAAAGAGAGGCTGATTTTTTGAAAAGGCAGCAAAAGAAACAAGGTTAAGTCTGCTAAGGTTAGTGCTAAGGAAGTCTATGGTTTGTCTTGTTCCCCTTTTAGTAACTTTGTTCAGACTTCCTGTTTTCTGTTCTATTACTCCTACTAGAGCTACCCAGTTGATTCAGGACTTAAGATTTGATAGAACTGAGTCAGATATTAAAGGCTAAAAGTGCTTAATAAATCAGTTAGCAGAAATTTCTTGGAATATTTTATTGGCATTGTCCTTCCTGGGGTCTCAGTTAGCTTCAGGTAATTCCCCCGCATTAGAGGAAAGGTCACTGGCTCTGCTCCTGAATAGCCTTGTCCTTGGCACATCCTGGCACAACAGGGAATTGGGACATGTCACGTGTCAGGGAGCGGTGCAGATCTGTACCCTCTGTCTCCTTCCTCCGGTTGACCTAACGTCAGTGCAGGTGCTAGACTTCATTCTCCAAAAGATCACGCGGGTAGAGTAAAGGGAAGCAGCCTGTTGTCTTCACCGCGTTTAAGCTTTATGGCATCAGGACATCTTGCTAGTAATGAGTGATAGTAAGGACCATTCACAGTGTAGGACTTGTGTCAAAAATCCATTAGTTTATAGAGATGTGTCTAGAGGTTCTTCCTCTTCCTGTGTTTCTCAGGATTCATCGGCTATGCAAGAGGAGTGCGCTGTTGCTTTGTAGTCGGCTGCATGCAGTTCTCCTATGCCTAGCACAGTTTTGCTCTTTTTGCCACAACACCATGTGTCCTTACATTTCTCTTCTCTACTGTGTGGTCTGCTTCTGAGAAGGTCTCTCTTTCTGTTGGTCAGAACGCAAGGCTCCGCTTTAGTTCTTCTTTATGTCCATCATCTGTGTGATCTGTGTGTGCTTCCACATGCTTCATCTAACAGCTGTCACCTGTACTGAAAGCGCCTGCACTACCTTTGAATATACAGCATTCACCTGCACATGCTTCATCTATGTGACCAGTGACTGTGCTACCTTCAGCTTTATGGCATTTGCCTGTGTACCTAGTGCCTACTAAGTACTTGCATTCTATTACCCTTTACTCTTAGTCTCCTGTGTATCAAATTCCAGTGATGTCTTACTCGGACTTTCAGAGAGACTTTGGATGTGCTTCAAGTTCTCATACTTGGACAGGCATTGATGTTTATGAGTTTTTGCCTTTGGATTCTTTTTCTTCATTTAGAGATCCTTCAGTTAAGCGCTCTTACTTTTTGGCCCATAATCAAGGGAGTACAGTTTCGGCTGTAGTGTCCCCTGTGGCTAAGGAATTGATTCGGTGTTGCTGGTTGCTTCGTGATCAGAACTTAGATTTGTTCATTGAACCAGTAAATTTTCAATAGCCAAGACTTGCACCTTTCGAGTCAGAGAAAGCCTTTTCGTCGGCGGCGGCTGATGAGGAGATGCTACCAAGGGGAGAAGTTACTAGGGAGTTAGCTTTCAATCAACCAACTGCTAATTTTCTGCCTTTTGTTGTGGAGGTTGTGACACCAGTTTGCAAAGGATACTATCAGCTCGGACTCAGTGGTGAAGCCCCTTCTTCTTCTTCTTCACTGTCAGAGGTACAGGTTGTGGGGTCTTCTATGGGTCATGCATAGGGTTCTGGTGCAGAACCTAATAAATAGAAGGACAAGACTACTTCTTTAAAGGATTATTTTTTTATGTAAGGAGAAATTCCCAAATTATTTTGTAGAAGTAAATAAGCCTGACATATTTTCATGTAGGGAGGAAAACCTGCGCCAGTCATTTTTTCTTCTTGTGTACGTACCTCAGTTCACTAAGGCTGAGGTAAATTCAAGGCTATTGGACAGATTTTAGATCCGGAATACTCAACCAAGAACATTTCGCTATTTCTGCTGCTGTATATGGGTAAAAGGAGAGTTAATTCATACTCTACCGGCCTTCTTTGTAGTCTTGAGGTAGTTTCGGAGAAGGATTTGGCTTTCTTCTTGCTCTTGGATCCATCGAAAAAGAGAGTGTTCAATAAAGGGAAAGTAGTGTTTTTTCAAGCAGAATTGAATTTGCTTATCAAAGCTGTGTTTAAAGCCTTGGAGATCCTCTTGTTCATGGATATGTCCGTGGGAGCGATTGATGGTTGTTTTCGTGAACTTTCTACCTTGGTCCCTCAGGACTCTGCCACAGGCAAGGAAGTTTTGGATTTTATTGTCTGTTTAGATGGAGCTGTAAAAGATGTGGTGGGTGAGTCCTCATGCTTATACTAATTTGTTCTTAATGATGCAAACTCTTGTGTTCTTGTCTTGCCAAGTCTGTAACATTCACAGAAGGCTGCTTTTCTTATTCAACCACGGCTGGATACAATCTTGGGTCCTGAAACTTTATCCATCGCACAGGAAGCAGAGAAGATGGAAACATTTTGATAGTTAAGGTTCAGGTGCCCAAGCTTCCTCCTCTCCCTAGGCCCTCTACTTCATCAGGAGTTTAAGTCATGTAGGAGACCTGTTAAGGTATTGAAGTGAAGTTTCCAGCTCTCAGTTGCCAGTAGGAGGATGGCTTTCCCATTTTTGGCAAGTATGGAAGGATCTGGACACAGAATTTTGGGTCTGCTGGTGTTTTGTTCACCCATTCAAGATCCTCTGGCGTTGGCAGTACATGCCATGTTAGTAGACTGGTCAGGTCTAGACTCTTATGCTTTTTCCCCCTTTGCTATGATCCAAGAAGTTATCAGCAAGCTAGGCAGCTCTATAAGTTGTCACATGACGTTGATTACCCCTTGGTGGCCGAGGAAGGGCTGGTTTACAGACTTGCTTCAGTGGTTAATAGATTTGTCCAGACTTTTCCCTGTCAAGGAGAATCTCCTGCAGCATCCAAGGGAGGAAAGGTATCATCAAAACTTTCACATGCTGCAACAAGCTTGAGGCTCCTTGAAAGCTTGTAGGAAGGCCATTAGCAGTGCCAAGAGGGATTCCATGAATTGGAATTACCAACTTCAGTTGTCTGTGTGTAGGTCTTGGTGCAGAGATAAGGGGTTTTCCAGCACCCTTTCCTCTATTAACAACATTATTAAGTTTCTGTTATTTCTCAGGAGGAGTCATTAAAGGCTATAAGGTCCAAGTTTGCTTCTGTTCATAGACATGTAAGCCTGCACCTGTCATTAGATATTTTTAGCAGGAGGTTCCCAGGGGTCTGGTGCCCTCTTTGTCTTGGAACCTAGGTGTGGTTCTAAGGTTTCTCTTGTTACCAACTTTTGAACCTTTGGAACAGGCCTCACTGAAAGAAGTTTCAATGAAATCTCTTTTCTTGGTGGCCTTAGCTACAGCTAAGAGGGTAAGCATTATTTTTTAGAGTAGGTTTTGCTAAGGACAAGGCAGTGCTTTCCTTACTGCCTTTGTTCCAGGCAAAGACCTAGCCTAGAACAGTGTCCCTACCCAGTTTGGAATCTTTAGTACCCAGTGAGATAGATTCCCTTTTGTGTCCTTTGAGGGCTTTAAGGATTCATGTGAATCATACTAAATACATCGGCGCTAATATAAATAATCTTGTTAATAGTGTCCAGAAGCCAGACTTTCCAGTGAGTAGGAATCCAATATCTTTTTTCATTAGGCCCTTGTTGAAGGACTTACATACAGAATTGGAGTCTGATGTATTAGCTTCCCTGAAGGTAAAACCAAATGACTTTTGAATGGTGACTACATCTTTGAGTTTTTGGGAAAACCTTCCTCAGAGAAAGTTATGAATCTGCCCAGTGGCGTCGCAATTCTGTTTTTTGCAATGAATTATCTTCAAGATGTAGAACTTCAACATGATTTTTTGCACCTCATTAGCTCCTTTCATTTATACAGAGGAAGGGATATAATGTCCTCAATTGGTAGATAACTTTTCTGTCTGCAGTTTTGAGCTCCAATTGTGTTTTATTGGGAAACGTGGAAGTACTCATGGTTGAGTATAGGAATTGTACCTTCATGTCTGTAGGTACTAGTTGCATATCCATTGTTGGCTCTGCTGGGTTTTGACACAGTGACCCTACCCCCCGTCCCTTCTGCTGAAGGGGGGCATCCTCCAAAGAGACCTCATTTACCTTGAGTATGAGGTTCTCGTACCTGAGTGACACCCTCTCGAGGCGGCAGTAATAGCTGGTGGATTGGTTTCAGCAGTGAAGCAAACAATACATACTTATATTGTATTAAGTAGCCTGTAAAAGACCAGTTGATTTTCACTTTGCCCACATCTTTAATGAAATGTGTGAGTCTGCTATATAATGGAGAAGCAGGGTTCATTTAAAAAATATAAATGTACTTAAGATTTATTTTTTTAATATTTCCTCTCCATTGTATCAGTTGACCCCCATATCTCCCCACTTTCAGAGGTGACAGAATTCGACTGACTAGCTAAGGATGTTTGTACATAATGTTCCCCTGGTGGGGGTAGCGGGAAGTAGATAGATAGAAGCAGAAATTCATAGAAAACCAAGGAAGTAAAAGCTATGTAATGGAGAAGTAAGTATTGAAAAAATAAATCTTAAATTAAGTGGTATTTATATTTTTCAACAGGTTCACATTTTTGGACATTTCTCTGAAACAAAACAAGATGATAACTGTGAAGAGTTAAAACCCAGAGCCAAAAATATGCAGCTTTCCACCAAGAGAAAAATAGGCAAACCAGCACACAGATGGTACAGCAGTATATCTGAAGAACATTCATATGCATTAACTTTTATTTTTGAAGGTATGTGTAATATGTACAATAATTTATCATTAAAATAAGCAGCCCTCCTTGTGGAACAAGCATCAGAGGCCATCAGTTTGAAATCAAGCTTTCACCACATCAGTCATATCAATACTTTGATTTGTTCCTATGAGAGTGCTGGCTATGTTTATATACATTACAGGAGTATCCTTTTGCAACAGCTGGCTCAGTTGTTGAGGCATTTTTAGTAAAGCTTTCTGTCAGACTGTATCTTTCTAGTGCAAATGGATGACATTCATTTGGTTCCGCTGGGAAGTGTTCTTAGTAGCACCATCTTTACACTAACAATAAATAACATTTAGTAGGCAACTACATACCACTTGGAATATGAAATAATATACACATGCATGATTTCATAAATTCAACACAATGTCACATACAGTATAAGGCATGGCAAATATATCATCAGTAATGCTGTAGTAAAATTTCAGAAGTATTCCAGTTCTCCATAGAAAGGCCATAGCAGTTATGTTTTATAAAAATGTATTGAGAAACAAAATGAAGAGGCTGACTTGAAGATTAGAGATCATTAAATACCCAGAAGTTAAACACCAAAATTCAGGTTTAATCTTTGATATATGTAGTACACTTTCACTGGAAAGCCTTTGTAGTCTATATAAAATCCAACTGCAAAAGTGTAATAATTGGATATAAGAATATTCTCACAAATTAGGAGGCTAACTGGCCATCCTTGATTTTGATGAACAAAATGTTGTTATGTCAGTTCTGGGAATATGGATGTCAGACAGATTTCAGTTTTAGGTACAACCCTGAAAAGTCTGCCTCCAGTTTGTAATGAGTGACTGAGATTATGCAGTTGAACTTTTAAATCTTCCCCAAACTCTTCTATCAAAGATGAAAGTGGTAAACCACCTCCAACTTTTCATTGTGAGTTGTGACTTAGTAATAATATTTCTGGGCTCAGCTCGTGTCGGCCTGTGAAATATCCTTAAGTTCATTATTTCTAGGTAAAATAATCCTAATATTACCAGAGAAAAAATAAAAATCAAGAAATGTCAGTTAAACTGACTCGCTCACTCTATAGAAAAGAAGTGTCGGTATGGTAACAGGGGCGAGTGAGACCACTACCACGAGTTATTTACCATTAGACCTTCCATCACAAAATCCCCCACCTGAGGAGAGCGGATACCAAAGGGTGATGCGTCCGCTACTACTACTACTACTGACGCCAAGCGGAGAGCAGCGCCTCTAGCGGCCATCCTTTATAATTAGCTCGACAACGCCAGTTGTGATTCTTTTTCCCTCGTGTTGTTTTCGCTATTTTGGATTTATTTAATCTACGATGGAACGTGCTGCTATCGCTTCGGCTAAGTTAAGTGCCGATAAGTCTAATTTTTGGTATTTTGGTCTTCCAGGGGACCAGTATTTCCGTTTTTTTTTTAGGTCATGATACGGTCACCTGGTTGACTCGTGGTGGCCATGAGCTGCCTCGTGTTGTTAAGATTTCCCAGTCTCCCATACTGGGACGTCTTATGCTTATGGGCTCTTATTTTACGTTCATCTTCTTGTTACATCGTATTTTAGAATTAGGGTACACAGCCCATACCTTATTTACCTATTATCTCTTAGTTTGGTATTTAGGGCTATACTGTGTTTCTCTCGCCCAGCATCCCAGCTCTTGCTCTTCATCGGCTACCCGCTGGGTCCGAGTAGTCGACTGTTCTTCGGATTCAGTTCGCCTTCTCCTGGGCTTCTTTCTCTTTTACTCAAGTGTCTCTTCCATTCTTTTACGATGTATTTATATTTATTATTTATCAGTGTTATTTAGTGTGTTAGGCTAGCTCAGGCGCCTTGTACTTGTGTTGGTACAGTTGGGTTCAACGTGGCCCACCTCCTGTGGTTGTATGCTACTGCGTCTGGTCCACCACCGATCACGTGTCCCATTAGGCGCCTTACCCTCTCCCTTCCCTACCCTTCCACGTGGTAGGGAGGGTCTGGTCGGGCCTCCTCGGTTGTCATGACAACCACTGTAACCTTTCCTTCCTCCTCTCCCTTTGAGGGGGCCAGAGGAGTCCATTCCAGCTGGGGGCCTGGGTGACCACTTTGTCTCGGGTACCGGGGTACTCGATGGGTAGGAGTTGGGGGGGTTGGCCACCCCTCTCTCTCTCGCCCGCCGCGTTCACCCCGGGGTTCCCACATGCTCTCCCTCTTCCATACCCTACCCCTACCATGACGGACGGAGCCCCCGCTCAAGCCGGGGGCCCCTTCGGTTATCGGTTGTTTCTGGCTCCGCCAGCGGGCGGGGTAAGGATTTACCAGTGGTCTATATAGCTTGCCTAGTATATCTTTTTTCCGCTACCGGAGGAGAGCTTGCTCACTTAACCCGGGCACTCCTCTATGTAGTCGGAAGAAAAGCATGTCTTATTTCTATAAGGATACATGCCCTTACTGATGTTTTATTTATTTATATATAGTTTTATCATCTTCACGGTATTTTTAGTACTACCTCCGTCGTTCTCCGTCGTGGTTCCGTGGGCTCCTCACCACTCCTGGTTGGTCCCTTTTTCTTGTCTCCGGCGTACGCTGCGGACTCCAACCAAACCGCCTTACTAACCACACGTATTGCGGCGGAGGACTAGTTTTACTCTAACTTACATACTCCGGCATGCAACGGAGTCTATGTTAGGCTGTAAGTGTGTAATCTCGATACTCATGTATCCCTCCACTTACAGGCTACTAACTGCCAGGAACCAGGCTGCAATGCAGTCCTCTATGACCCCTGTGCCCATGAGGAGTGCAGGACCCACGCCCTGTGTGCCAAACTACCCACGGCGAGCTGATTGTCTGGCACCATGAGGCATGCACTATCTGCTACGACCTCGTGAGTCAGCTTTTGGGTGGGTGGGGTAAGTAGATTCCTGGACAATTTTCTTGTAATCAATGGTTTATCTTTAGTTTTAAGACTTACTTTAAAGCTGTAACTCCCGCCATCAGAGGCTTCATATCGCCTTCTCTTTCAGGCTGCCCGCCTGTGAAAGAAGTCTCCTTGGCAAAACCCTGAAAGCTTGGAGGGTAGGCGGATTCGGCAAAAACGCCGCCAAGGGACAGCCTTATATCTTGGATAGAAAATTGGCTATCCAGATCTTCCCCGGAGGCAAGGCGACGGGGTATGTCGACCCCGCCTCAGCAGCCCCACTCATAGCCTCAATCCAGCAGGAGGTGCAGCAGGCGTTTGGGTCCGTCTCGACGCAGGAAACGGTGCCGGACGTCGCGAACCTGGATTTGAACATTGAGCCAATGGCGGTAGGTGCCGAGGACTTGTTGGTCGAGGTAGGTGTTTCGGGCGCTCAAGGGCTACCTTTGAGCGCTCCTGGATCTTCTTCTCCTGTCCCTTCTTCTTCATCTTTCCAAGGCTTCACGGGATCTGAGATCCCTTCGCCTTCACCCGCTCTCTCTGTTCCCCCGAAAGAAAGGGAAGGGACAAAAGAGGAACAGAAGACCCTTCATAAGACGACTTCCAAAAAGTCGTCGTCTCTTTCGGCACGGGAGTCTTCGACATCCTATGCCGATGCGGTGAAGACCAAGCCTAAGCTCTTACCCACTCTAAGAGCTCAAGAATTGCAAGGCTTCTAAGGAGAAGGCCCGTGCTAACCCGGCCGAGCAGTTCCTTCTCGACATCCACTGGATCCACTCCGGTGACTCCTGTTGGGGTGGCGACATCTAGTGCTTTTGATCCCACCACCTTCTCAGCAGGAGTTTTGCAACAAGTGGGAGAGATGGTCGGCTCTCTCGGTACGAGATTTGAGCAAATGTTTGCTCAACTCTCCAGTACCATCAATCAGTCCGGTCAGTCGATCCAAGACCTCTCTAACCGTGTTAGAGAACACGACGACCGTTTCGCTGGCCTGAGTCAGGCTCCGCAAGCGAACTTCCCAGTAGCAGGTACTGGTTTAGTCGTTACCTCCATATGAATCCCTGCTGGCTTTCTCTATGAATAATCCTTGGAGGGTGGCAGCTTATGCCCCCTTCAAGGACGGCATGATCTCCATTCCGGAGTGTGGAACAAGAAGGATTGAGGACTTCGAGTTCTACCCCCCGGATTGACTCAGCCTTTCATAGGGTATGCCAGACTGACCCGAAACAGCCCTCAATAGAGAGGACAAATCTCTAGGGAGACTGTTCTATACAGTAGGGATCATGCCCAGAGGGAATGGGTTCACTGCCTGGAGGATTGGGATTGTACGAATACCAAACTCCAGGCATTCAAGAGCCCTTTCCACTATCTTTGCCACAGAGGAGGAGGCTTCTTTTTCCTTTTGCGACAAAGATGGTGGAAACGACTCTTCAAGCCGTTCTTAAGGACGAACCCGTTCCGCAGTTGAGGGAGGCGGAACCAACATCTCCGCTCTTCCCTGCTTTCGGAGAACTGTGGGAGAACTTGCCAGCCACTTTCACAGTGCTATGGACCAGTTCGGTGAGAAGCTCCCTAGACTGCCTGATAGCCTTATTCAGGCAGAATTTGATGCCCGTACTAGATTTGGGAGGTCACTTAACTCCCCTCATCATCACGGAGATGGCTGCCTTTGTACCCCACCGAAACCACTCTTCAAGATCCTAGCAAAGTCTCAGCTCCAGTCAGTGCAAGCTGATGCTTTCGATTTTTTCACAGCCAGACGAAATTGTCGAAAAGCATGTGTTGCAAGAAGACCACTATTAGCATGAACCTAAATAGGCTTCTTGCTTCCAGCATGTGGGGTGCGGACCTCTTCCCAGAAGCTTCTGTGAATGAGGTACATCACGAGGCTGCTAGGCTTAACCAGAGCCTTAGAGCCAGATGGGGTATCTCATCCAAAAAGGAAGCAAGAGAACCCCCCCCGCTTCTGGTAAGAAAACTAAAGAAGACTGGTAGAAGGTTCCAACCATACCAGAAGCAGCAGCAGCAGCAACACTTCGTCCAGGCTGTCCCAGTTACCCAACAGGGGCAGCCCTCGACGTCGAAACAGACTCAACCTATCCTCCTGTTGTCTCCTCAAAATCAGCCCTCGACTTCATACACCGTCTCGCTGGCTTTCAACTCGATGTATGAGAGCCAAGCATTCCCAACCTTTAACAGGTTCTCTAGGGGAAGCAGGGCGAGAGGTCACTTTCGCCAGCGAGGTACAGGAAGAGCGCAAGAGGCAAGCATTTCAGAGGAGGGGCGCGGAGGAGTCAACCGCTCAACAGCAGTGAGGCTCCCCAGGTAGGAGGGAGGCTGTTCCTCTTCCGTCACAGGTGGGGGTTCAGCAAATGGGCACAGAGCATTGTGTCCAAAGGATTGGGTTGGAGTTGGATCAAAAGATCCCCCACCCAAACAAATCATTCTATCAGATACCATCAAAGGAGTTGACAGATTATGCGGAGGAACTCCTTCAGAAAGGAGCTATTGCGAGAGTCAAGCATCTAAAATTTCAAGGACGCTTGTTCAGCGTGCCAAAGAAAGGCTCAAAAAAACAAAAAGAAGGGTAATCTTAGACTTGTCAAAGCTAAACTCTTTCATTCGTTGCGACAAGTTCAAAATGCTGACCATCTCGCAGGTGCGGACCTTACTTCCCCGTGGGGCCGTCACCACCTCTATCGATCTTACAGACGCATACTATCATATCCCTATAGCGAGACACTTCCGTCCATTCCTAGGCTTCAAACTAGGAAATCAGACGTTCTCTTTCAAAGTGATGCCCTTCGGGCTGAATGTAGCCCCCAGGGTATTCACGAAAATAGCGGAAGTAGTAGTCCAGCAATTGAGATCGCAAGGGAGGAATAATGGTAGTAGCGTACCTCGACGATTGGTTGATCTGGGCACCAATGGTCGAGGAATCCTCAAAGCCACAAAGAAGGTAGTTCAATTCCTGGAACATCTGGGGTGCCAGATAAAACAAAACGAAATCCAGATTCACTCCGGAGACTCGTTTCAGTGGCTAGGAATCCAATGGGATTTATCCTCCCACAATCTGTCAATTTCTGGTGGTCAAAAAGGAAAGAAATAGCCAAAGTCAGTGAGGCAATTTCTCAAAAACAAACAAGCTTCAAGGAGAAACCAGGAAAGAATCCTAGGTTCCCTTCAGTTTGCCTCAGTGACGGACATCCTTCTGAAAGCAAGACTGAAAGATATAAATCGAGTTTGGCGTTCAAGAGCAAACGCCAAGTCTCGAGACAAGTTGTCAGTGATTCCACAAATCTTTCGCAACCAGCTCCGTCCATGGACAAAAGTGAAGAATCTTGCCAAGTTAGTACCCCTTCAATATCCCCCTCCGGTGTTAACCATTCACACGGACGCCTCCCTGTCCGGTTGGGGGCGATACTCTCAATTCAGGCAAGTTCAGGGGACTTGGTCCGTCCAGTTCCGCCAGCTCCACATAAATGTGCTGGAAGCAATGGCGGTGTTTCTTACCTTGAAGAGACTCCTCCCCCCAAGGAAGTCTCACCTAAGACTAGTTTTGGACAGTGCAGTAGTAGTACACTGCATCAACAGAGGAGGGTCCAAATCCAAACACGTGAATCATGTCATGATAGCCATCTTTGCGCTAGCAAACAAGCACAAATGGCATCTATCTGCCACCCACTTGGCAGGGGTAAGAAACCGTTATAGCGGACGCATTGTCCCACGGTCAGTCCCTCTGGAGTCAGAATGGTCTCTAGAGGACAGGTCGTTCCAGTGGATATGCCAGAGAGTACCAGATCTCCAAGTAGATCTATTTGCCTCATAGGCGAACCACAAGCTCCCTTGCTATGTGGCCCCCAACCTGGACCCTCTGGCTTATGCCACAGACGCCCTGTCGATAGACTGGAATCAATGGAAGAAAATCTATGTATTTCCTCCAGTGAATCTTCTTTTGAAAGTTCTGAGCAAACTGAGGACTTTCAAAGGGCTAGTAGCCCTGATTGCTCCAGACTGGCCAAAGAGCAACTGGTATCCTCTGCTTCTGGAGGGTGGGTCTCCGGCCTCAACGGATTCCCAACCCCAAGCTGTCGCAACCAGTACAAATGAGGACTGTGTTCGCTTCCTCAGGAATTCTTCAGACCCTAACTTTATGGACTTCATGAAGTTGCGGGCTAAAAAAGATGCTAACATTGATCCACAAAACATCCTTTTTCTGGAATCAGATAAAAGAGAATCAACTATTAGGCAATATGACTCAGCTGTCAAAAAGTTAGCATCCTTCCTGAAGGAAACAGACATGACAACCATGACAGTTAATTTAGCTATATCCTTTTACAGGTCCTTGTTTGAAAAAGGCTTAGCAGCTAGCACCATTACTACCAATAAATCGGCTTTGAAGAAAATCTTTCAGTTGGGTTTCCAAATAGACTTAACAGAATCTTACTTTACGTCTATTCCCAAAGCCTGTGCTAGACTTAGACCTTCTGAAAGGCCTACTTCAGTTTCATGGTTCTTAAATGACGTCCTCAAACTAGCCTCAGATACTGACAACTCGTCTTGCACATTCATAATGCTACTTAGAAAGACTTATTTTTATTAAGTCGGCCTCAGGAGCTAGAATTTCAGAACTGTCGGCTCTATCCAGAGATGCGGGTCATGTAGATTTTCTCCCCTCAGGAGAAGTTCTACTTTTCTCCGGATCGCAGCTTTTTTAGCTAAAAATGAGGATCCTCTTGCAAGGTGGGCCCCTTGGAAAGTCATCCCACTTCCGCAAGATCCTTCCCTTTGCCCAGTATTAACTTTAAGAGCCTTTCTATCTCGTACATCCTCTAGATCCTCAGGTCCTCTCTTTATGAGAGAAAAAGGTGGAACTTTATCAGTTAAAGGAATCAGACAACAGATCCTTTACTTCATTAAACAAGCCAACCCTGAATCATTTCCAAAAGCACACGATATCAGGGGAGTAGCTACTTCAGTTAATTATTTCCAACATATGAATTTTGAGGATCTTAAAAAGTATACTGGATGGAAATCACCGACAGTCTTTAAACGTCATTACCTGAAGTCCTTGGAATCATTAAAATTTTCAGCAGTAGCAGCGGGAAACATAGTTTCCCCTGATTCTGCACAGTAGTTGTAGTATAAGATCCAGGTCTACTTTCTACCTACCTTGTCCAACATGCCTCACCCTACTGCTATGCTCTTCGTGGTACTCTAGCCTTAGCCGCTAGGATCCTATTGGTGGACTGCCCCTTATTTTTTTGCTAGGGGCACCCACACTTTATGCATATAAATGTGCTTCAGTGTCTCTAAACCCTTATTTTATGCTAGGGTTAAACAAACAATTGTGTTTGTATATTTTGTAAATACCAATTAATTTTAGTGGAATCTTTTATATACAACTTGTGATTACCATTTATACTATTCTGTACTACCATTATTTAGTTTAAGCTAATTTTATGTACCTTGCGTTAATATAGTGTAATTGGTTCTTTGATTCACTTATATTATATACCAATCTTTTTACAGTTTTGTCTCATTTTGACCCTTTATTTCCATCTTGTCTGTTTCTCTGGTACTATTTCACAGGCCAACACGAGCTGAGCCCAGAAAAGGGATTTTGACGAAGGAAAAATCTATTTCTGGGTGATTGGCTCGTGTCGCCCTGTGAAAACCCACCCTGTTTTTTCCTTACCCACCCTGCAGGACAAGATGATCATTTATAAAGGGATTTGGCCGCTAGAGGCGCTGCTCTCCGCTTAGGCGTCAGTAGTAGTAGTTAGTAGCGGACGCATTACCCTTTGGTATCAGCTCTCTCAGGTGGGGGATTTTGTGATGGAAGGTCTAAATGGTAAATGACTCGTGGAGTGTGGTCTCACTCGCCCCACCTGTTACCATACCGACACTTCTTTTATAGAGTGAGCGAGTCAGTTTAACTGACATTTTCTTGATTTTATTTTTTCTCTGGTAATATTAGGATTATTTTACCTAGAAATAATGAACTTAAGGATATTTCACAGGGCGACACGAGCCAATCACCCAGAAATAGATTTTCATACAATCAACTTACCTGTCAGATATATACATAGCTAAGACTCCGTCGTCCCCGACAGAAATTCAAATTTCGCGGCACACGCTACAGGTAGGTCAGGTGATCTACCGTCCTGCCCTGGGTGGCAGGATTAGGAAACCATTCCTGTTTCTATTCATATTTTTTCTGTCGCTTGGAATGTAAACAACGTTTGCAGTTCCTCCTGACTTGATTTTTGGATTTCATCGCCATCGATCTTCTGGGCTATCTTTTGCAGGGAAGTACTGGATTTTTGGTTCGGCATACGCATATTAATTTGTTTTAATTACTTTGGCTTCGAAAATTTCGAAGAATTGTTTCGTGTAAACTACCGAAACTTTTCGGTAGACACTCACATAGTTTGCAAGAAGGAAAATTTTAATATTTATTCATAATAACGTGTAGTAAATGTTAGAATTGATTGAGCTAACTTCCTTCTTGAGGAAGTAAGGAATAGAATTAGTTACTCTTCCTTTAGAAGTTTTATAGCTCTCGTACTAACGAGCAGTTAGAGCATTAACAATACTAGTAGTGTTGTATCCTCATCTCCTTCTTACTTCACAGAATCTTCAAATTCATATTGCAATTTGAAGACAAAGGAATGTAGCTCAAAATACGAGCTATTGAAATGTAAGAAGTGATTTTAGTGTTAGTGCAGTGGAGGGTGCGTTCTGATCGGCTCTGTTTCGCTCCCAGGCCTAGACCTCTTCCAAGCTCACATACCCAGAGGAGAAGGAAGGGAAAGTCGAAAGCCTTACGGAGGTTATGGAGAATCCCCACCGATCAGGCGTCCCCTCGGCAGGATCTGTAAAACGTCCCAGACTGCCAAGTTCGCCATTGGAAAGGCGTCCTAATTAGTAGAGGGTGCGTCCGATCGGCTCTGTCTCGCTCTCAGGCCTAGACCTCTTCCAAGCTCACAAGCCCAGAGGAGAAGGAAAGTCGAAAGCCTTACGGAGGTTATGGAGAATCCCCACCGATCGGGCGTTCCCTCGGCAGGATCTGTAAAACGTCCCAGACTGCCAGGATAGCCATTGGAAAGGCATCCTTTAAAAGTGCGTCTCTTCTTCCGTTTCTTCATCTTACATCCGAAAAGACGAAGAATGTACATGTTTGGAGTTCGGACGATCTGGCTCGTTCTCTGAAAACTAAGAGAACACTGAACGAGAGGCTGAGAGCCAGCCAGCAAGGTAGCGCGAGCCACGTTCCAACAGCCAGCAGCGAGCCACGCTCCAACAGACTAGCGCGAGCCGCGTTCCAACAGACTAGCGCGAGCCTCGTTCATACAGATAAACGCGAGCCGCGTTCCAGCAACTGAGCGCGAGCCGCGTTCCAGAACTTTTTCTTGGCGCAAGGCGCCTTCAAAGAGAAACAGACGGCTAAACTGAGGAGCCTTATAGTAGAGTGGCAATCAGAAGGATGCTTCCATTGAACGTTACTGGCAAGAGGCTCGTATAACATGACTAGAGGCGCTCGGATCTATCAGGGCGCACGGGACCTTCCACGCAAGCGGAACGTTCCAGGAGCGAGTCTCCTTTCTAGCGTGCGGAACATTCCAGGCACGCGGAACTATCCAGACGCCAGGCGCTAGGCACAAGGATCCAGACGCCAGGCGTCAGAATATTCCAAAATCTTCATTTGAGAGAGAGGTCAGTCGCGAGACTCCTCTTTGAGTTTTTTTAACTTGAGCAACTTTCCCCTGGCAAATGTGCAAGATGTCGCACAGGCGGCCATTGCTTTTGTCAGAAGGATTCTGATACTAAGAGAAGCCCCTTTTCATTATTCAGAAGATTCCTGTGTTAGGCAGTTCCTCT
This sequence comes from Macrobrachium nipponense, assembly GCF_015104395.2. Taxonomy (NCBI): domain Eukaryota; kingdom Metazoa; phylum Arthropoda; class Malacostraca; order Decapoda; family Palaemonidae; genus Macrobrachium; species Macrobrachium nipponense. Next base: position 35,448,701 of record NC_087212.1, read on the forward strand.
GAATGCGGACTCTCTCCTTCATCCATGCTCTTCCCTCGTTTTGAGGAGGCAAGAGCTTTGGGAGTTTTTCTTAATAAGAATCTCATCGACGTTTGGGTAAGATGGCGGATAGGAAATATCTACTTCCTTCCATAAACCCTAGTGATGAACAGGAATTCTTTATCTTCCGCGATTTATGAGGAAATCACGAAGATTTAAAGAGTTCCTGGATTAATTTCCTTCTTTAAGGATATATATATACTCTTTCTATCGTTCTATTAACGAAAAGAACGAAGATAGTAGAAGGTAGTAGAGTTTCTGCTGTATGAGAATACGATACGGTCAAATCATAAACACATACCGTAGTTTACTTTCTTCTTTTTCTGTGCAACTCAATTACCAGTATCCTTCTACGACTTTCCTAGGAAGTACTATGCTTAAAGGGATTGTTAAAGACAACATACTTAGCTTCTAGATTTATCGAAGTCTTGTTTCGCTTAAATATGCTTTAATAAGAACTTCCTGAAGTTCGATAATAATTTTATAAAATTCCTTTAGTAAATGGAGTAGCTGGCAACTCTGGAAGAGTAAGGCCAGACGGCTAACGGGGACTGCTTTCGCTGAGAGCCTGAGACCAACGCAGTACCTTGTAGGTGTCAGTCATGAGTGGTCTGGTTTATCTCTCTCTCCTGCGGAATGGAATAACTATATGTATCTCTCCCCTACAATCGCGGTCTTAACCTCGGATTGAGGGGATAGTTAAGCTAACATAAATAAAATATTGTATGCCTTTTGCTAAGAAGCTTTCAATAAGAGAGAGAGTACAACCTTTCAATGCTGTTTACCGTAGGTAACATTATTAAAGGATTCTATCGCAGCAGAACATTATATTATATAATGCTCTCAGGCTTACGAAAGCAGCTTATTAGAGTACCTGCTCAGAAGAAGATGGATGAGTCGGATGGGAAACATTCTCTTTGTGGCAGAACTTGTTTCCCTGAATGGACTATACTACGTATATAAAGCTTTTTCCTACTAAGAACGGAATTAACATGTGAAAGGATGTCGGGTACCATAAAGGCACAGGTGTTCTGGCACATAACCTAAAAAAGAATTAGAAGGGAAGCGCCAGCCTGGCGCAGTGAGCCAAGAGCACCATCCAAGATTTTCTCGTTTTAGCGAGTTATTAACCTAAGAGTCCAGTAGCCTCTCGGACAGCAGGCTCGGTAACGACAAGATTCGTTCCTGATTTCGTTACCCATTTAATCACTTAAACCAATTCCACGACTCTCTCATATCGCAAAGAGCATCGAGAATCTCTTTTTTCGCTCCTATTCGCGTTAACAAAGAGAACCTTCTCGATCGACGATAATAACTCTTAACATGTTTAACATTTATTGGAAAGAGTTGTGAGAAACCTGCGGAAAGTCTTCTTCATAGATCTCTTAGTAAGGTAGAAGACGAACAGGCTTCCTATAGACTGCTTCCTTTTTCCTCGAACCAAGAGAGGTAGCAATATACGCCATCTTTATTTTTTTTTTAGAAAGGGGAATAAACTTTAGTCGTTTTCCCCTAAATATAAATTATTTGCAGAATTTAAGATAAAGGGCGTCAAAGAAAGAGAAGATAATATTTTATGCCTCATTTTGGACTTAGAGAGGTTGGATTCACAGAGGTCACGTTCTTCTCACAGCAAGTTTTGGAAGTCTTTTCCAAGACAGTCTGAATATTCTATCAGCATCTATTATAAATGGACCTTAACAACCTCTCCACTCTGAGTCTGTCTGCGTGCAGACTGACCAGAAGTGGACATGAATGAGAGGATTTTTCAAGGTAAATGACAATAGTCATGGACAAGATATAGAATTGCTGCAGATTGTGCTAGCGGGAATGAGGAAACTGTCCTCTTCCGATACCTCTGTGAACCACATAGCGGTTTTTTCTTCCCTTTCAGAGGGAAGAATCACCTTTATATATATCTGCTATCAAAAAAGAACGCAGTAAAAGGCTATACTCTGTCTCTATAAAGGGATTGGAGATAGCAGAGGATTAAGATCTTCGGGTTTCTTATACGATACCTCAATATGACAAGAGTAGGATATCATGTACTTATAATGGGATCTTTTTTTTGTGGCCACAGATTCTATGTTCCGACAAGATGGAACTGCTCCTCATCAAACTTCTTTGAGAAATTTTTATGAGGGAATTCTTTGTTTTTCTTGGTCCCAAACGATCAAGAAGACATGTGAATTTTTTTTTTAAGCATTGGAATCACGCATCAGATTCTATGGAGATTAGGCAATGGGTTCTTGCCAGCATAGTATGTCTGGCAAAAGAACTAAAACCCCCTATTCCTGATTCAATGTTTTCAGATAGAGGTTTTGTTGTCCAGGCAGGGTACTTACGTTTTCATCTACAGTAGAATGGTTAAAACGTTTGCTTACAGAGTCTTTGGAATGCGATGACGGCTCGAAATGCTTCCCAGAAGGTGTTCAGAGGGATACAATAAGGAGCTAGAAATCAGGAGTACTCCCAATTTCAGCTCGGAGTCTCCTTCGACTTCCAAGCTTCTTCCCTTTCTTCGGACAAGGATAGGGAAGATTTGCAACGAGAAGCCCCTTCAAACAGGTAAGAAGAGATCTCGTGAGCAAGGGAAGTACTCAAGAAGGATCCTCCTCGGAGGAAGACTCTTATGTCTCGTACTGTTAGATATCCTATCGTATACTGGATGTAGCTGACTACAATCACCTCCCCTTGCCGGAGAGGCCAAAGCTCAAAGTGGAAGAATTTCTTCCACCCTCCTCCAGTCTTGTGATTTACTATTGTGGATGTTCAGGACTTTCGGACAATGTAGCGCCAACCAGGAGCCTTATGCTAAAACAGGCGTAAAAAACGCCAGAGGCAGACAGCCCCAAGAACACTGTCATTGTCTGATGAGGAGAAAGACCGGGCCTACAACCTGACACAGATGCGCTAGATGCGAACATATAGGACAGATAAGAGTGTCCGATGTGGACATTGCCAGACATCCTCGAGACTCTACCAAGCTCGAAGCTCCGGCAAATGGGGAGGAGCCAACCAGCCAGCCGCGAAGCTCCAGGCAGGCGCAAGGCGCCAGCCAGGCGCGAGCAGCCAGCCAGGCACAAGCCAGGCTCTAGGCGCGAATCTCCAGCTAAGGCGCGAGGCGTCAACCAGATGCGAGGCGCCAGTCAAGCGAAAGGTACCAGACAAGCGCTAGGCGCCAACCAAGAGCGAAGCACCAGCCAGGCGCGAGGTTCCTGCCAGGCTTCAGGCTTCAGTCGGGAGAGATCCATTTCACGAAAGCCCTGGTCTTCTTTGAAACATGGAGATCTCCTAAGCACTTCATAAGTGACTTGATTCCTTCAAACAGCTGAGAATTAAAAGCGCAGGAAGTGCGCGCTTTTGCAAATTCTTGTTCTTTACATAACAATATGTCATATAAGACATATTAGCTGTGTTGTATGGTAGAGGCAACTCTGTGTTGACTTCTCATTAGTACACATAGGATGTCAAGTTAACCTACGAGAGATCCTTCTCTTTTGGTTTATACGTTTCTGCGGATACGTTACTGGGATAAGGAGCCGACACTGATCCTTAACTTTGAGTTAAAGTTTTTTAACTTAGTGAAATTATTGGGGTTTTTGAAAGGAGTGTGGGGATAACTTTTCAATTTGAGCGCGAACCCTCGTGTTAGGATCAGGTGATAGGGATCGGTGTTGCGCTCCTTCATAAGGTGTATTGTCACAGAAGTGGTCCAGTACCCATTGACAAAGTCCTTTCAGGCTCTGCCGAGTAAGCGGTTCATACCCCATCGGCAGACCACAAGAACTCTTAGCCATAGATCACATATCTCGCTAAAGTCTTGAGGTGATGCAGACTACCGGGCAACAGCCACGAAGTCTACCACCTATCAGATAGGAACCAAGGTTTATTTATACCTACAACATATGTTGTTTACCTGTCTATTCCATGTTAGCTGTCTCTTACCCTCCACCAAAGGGTGTCAATCAGCTATGTATATATCTGACAGGTAAGTTGATTGTATGAAAATGATATTGTTATAATACAATAAAGTTTCATACATACTTACCTGGCAGATATATACGATTAATGGCCCACCCAGCCTCCCCGCGGAGACAGGTGGAAGAGAAAAAATATGAATAGAAAACGGGAATGGTTCCTAATCCTGCCACCCAGGGCAGGACGGTAGATCACCTGACCTACCTGTAGCGTGTGCCGCGAAATTTGAATTTCTGTCGGGGACGACGGAGTCTTAGCTATGTATATATCTGCCAGGTAAGTATGTATGAAACTTTATTGTATTATAACAATATCATTTTTCCTTCGTCAAAATCCCTTATATGGTAGTTTAAATATGGGCATGCAATTCACTGACAAAAAACTTTTCAGATAAGTGATGTGTTTTTATAGATAGCAAATCAGTTGCCTTTTCCAGTTAGATGATTTTATGAATACCTAATCATTTACTGCATTTTCCAGTTAGAGCCAATCAAATTTTTGAGCCCTAGAAATATAGTATTTTCTCCAATGATAGAACTACCTCCTCCTCCTTGGACAATGCTTCAGATATAAATTTGTATACCTATGCCCAAGTGATGCTACATGACTGCAAAAGTTGAATTGCCAACCTTAGCCACCCTCACTCTTGCTCCTTGGCCAGAAAGCAAAGTGGTGTACAGACTGACAGGTGGGCTGGCCAGTAAAGTTTAAACACCTGTTCCAGCATGCGTTCACAAGCTCAATCTTATTTATATAAAGAAGTGAAGAACCTTGGGTTTGAATGTTAGGAAATGTACAACTTATGTACTTTTAAAATTTGCTATTTTTGGGAATTTACAGTATGTTATCGCTAAAAATAATCTTTTATATAAATTTCATCATTATTAATTTCCATGAAAATTAAAATCATAGACTAGAGGTGAGGCAAATGTTTTGATAAACAGTACCAATTTTTTTGTCAGCTCAAGTAGGTCATTTATGGGCTGGTTAAACTGCTTAAGCCATGAAGAAATCGAGAATTATTCTCTTAAAATGCCATTGTTAAACTAACACCGGATAGGCCACAATTGTTATTTGGTCTCTTCAATGAAAAAGGTATCTTGGAGCGCGATAAAGTCAGCAAAGTTAGGTAAGACAAACTCAGCGAGGTTGGGGAGATAACATGCAAATGGTCTTTATGAAGTGCTTAGAAACAAAATACTTAAATTATTAAATACAGTACAAGTACATATTCTACAATACTACAATTGAATCTACTGATCCATTGGAAAAATGGTGGAAGGAGTGTTTGACTTGCTACAACTAAGGTTATTGCAGCAGTGGAGACATTGATGAATGCAAGGAAAGGAGGATATGGTATAATACGCTTTTGAAGTAATATTGGCGCAAGATATTAAGGGTAACAATAGTTTTTGACAAAACCAAACTTAATCTCTCTCTGTCTCTCTCAATTATTATTATCCTTTTTAGAAGCATTTTTTCTTCATTCCTGTAGATGATGACGAATTAGAGAGTGAACGAGATACCGGTATGGAAATTTGGATAAAAGATGAACCAATAGAGAATGAACATGAAACCAGCATGGAAATTGAGATAAAAGATGAACCAGTAGAGTTTGAGGAGCCCTGTCACATTACAGAGGAAGCGAGTGATCTTCAGCTGAGGCAGCTCCCTTGAGAGAGAAACTAATTGAGCCTAAACTGTATGAACAAGAAGAGAAGAGGTGAGTTCAGTCCCAGTCATTCTTGGATTCATATATTCTGTAAAGGTTGAAGATGAATGATAGAATGATAGGTCAGGGAAATTATTTAGACAATTATAAATAGTATAAATACTATATACATACATTATTTCTTGTAGTTTTACTTTGTTCACAAAAACCTGTTAAACCTATATTGCCTTATTACTGTGGATGTGTAATCTCAGATGCACAAATATATATCCTTTCAGAACAAAAAATGCCCTTTATGCATGCTGTACCCAGAGAGAGATACCCCTTTATCCTCATTTCATTGTGTGACTCAGTAACATCAACAGTGTCATACTTAAACACTCTCAGGGTCACTGCTTTGCCATTTCTTGGAAGTGCTTTTTCATTTTAATTTTTCCATATACAGGTAGTCCCCGGGTTACGACAGGGGTTCCATTCTTGAAGCACGTTGTAAGCCGAAAATCAGTGTAAGCAAGAACATTGTCAAAAATCCTAAGATAACCTTGCTTTTAATGCTTTGGGTGCATTAAAAACTATGTAAACTGCATTCTTATTGCATTTTTCATAAAAAAAAACTGCAAATATTGATTATCTTGCATTTTTGGAGTCATATTTCTTCTGGCAGATCAGCGTTGTAGGTGTCGTAACCCTGGAACATGTGTTGTAAACCTGGAAATAATTTCTGATAAATATAATTGAAAAGCGTTGTAACCTTGTCGTAAGCCGAACCTGTTGTAAGCTGGGGACTGCCTGTATTGGTCTTTCTTATTGTGGTTCTTTGTGCTTTTATGTGGACAACTTTTTCATTTTTGTATAAGAGTTGTTCCTATGGAGATACAAACCATCATCTTTTATGTAGGAGTATTCCTCTGTGCAGGCTGGTTGTTGCAATTGAAACTTAATATAAAGGTATTTAACTAGTGGTTAAGGGGGATAAGTAAGGAAACCTGTACTTGCTTGCTGTCACCAAGAAAACTTTTTATTGCCACTGTCAAGTGAGGATATCCTGTTGCACTATGGGTGACTGTCAAGTTGGAATTTATGAGTTTTGTTCACTTTACCACTGATACAAAGTACAAATAACATGTGTGAAGAACATGACAAGTGTACTGAGGCCCTTCATTCCCTAGGTTTTGGTGGATCTCCCTCAGTAACTTGCTCATTTGTAGGTGTATGATCGCCTTTTGGGAAGGTTTTGTTAGTGGTGGAGGGCTAGCAGTGTTCCCTCCTACCCCTCCTCCATTCCCCAACCTCTGTGGGTGGTATGCTCACCATCAGTAAGAATAATGAAGGTCTTACTAAGTGAGCACCAGACCTTCTTGGATATGAGGACTGTTACTCTTCTACCCATGTTTTGCTGGGATGTTGTGTGTGTGCATCACCATGCCCACTCCTGATGCCTCTATGAGATCAGCTTTTGCTAAAGAATTACAGTTCCTATCTGTACACAGGTTATCCATGGCCTGTGGTACATCAAGCAGTGCCAGTGGTATTGATTATATTATGTTCCTTGTTCCTGTGAGCTTGTATATATCCTGCAACTTTTCATACGTTTTCAGACTTGGAGACTACGTGTGGCTTGTACACCAGTAGCATGTGTGGTAGAATCACTGGTACCTTCTTGCTTTCTGTATACTATATGATCTCCAGATCATGAGAATGCAGACAGCAGGTGCTCAGTACCCTGAATCCTCCCATGTCTTCTCTGACAGGACAACTTCCAGTATTGTACACCCAGGCTTCTCCCAAAGGACAGTGTGAGTATAGATAGGGTGTTCATCACTACAGTTCTCCATTTTAAGGTACAGGTGCTGGGACAGGTTTCCTCGGGTGGTGCTGGATTTGTTCAGTACTCCTACTGTTTGAGTGCGTAATAGCATGTGCAAATGCTCATTAATAGCTTTTAGTTTGGTAAAAAAGTTTGCTGGTAAAACAATACAGATGTGATCCAAGAAAAAATATCAAACCTCAAAAAATGTAGCCTTCCATATTCAGTGCTGGGTTGAGTATCATATCAAGAAATGAGTGCATTATACAAGTTCAGTAAATTTCAGAGCTATAACTAACTGCTAGTCTACGTTATCGAATGGGAAGTCAAAGTAATAAATAATCAGTGATTTTGTGAATAGTGTAAATTGTTTTGTGGATATGCATTAATATTAACCCAGTATTACTCTTAAAAACAATAGATATCGCAAGTTAGTAGATACAGTATAGTATTATATAAATAAAGGGTAGATGGAAAGTAACTCTTTATTTAGTTAACAATCTTACTAATTCATGATTGATCGTAGTGAAATAAGTTTCAATGTGGACAGTAGAATGTTAGAGCTTGTCTGAGGTGTCAAAATTCCTTGTAGGCATTGGCATTGTTCACCAGGTTTTGCAGTTGTATGGAAATACCCTCAACACACTTTAGCAGGAACTCAAATGCTACACTGGTGAGGACATACCAACAAGAAAGCCCTGACCTCATACCTGGTCTAAGGAAGAAGTTTATCATACCAACCCAAACTCTGACTGGCATTCAGCATGTTCTCAGTGGGGTACCACTTGAGTTCCTGCTGAAGTCTGTTGAGGCTATTCCCAAACGATTACAAAAACTGGTGGACAATGCTGGTGCTTAAGTGGAATTTTACCACCTAAGCTAACCTCTACCATTCTGCTGTCCACAGTAAAACTAGTTTCACTAAAATCAGTTATTAATTAATAAAGTTATTAACAAATTTAAATAATAATGGACTGTATGTACATCAGTGATGTCATTTGAAGTTATTAGTTATTCTGCTAAATGCAGATTTATACTTTCATGTAGAATGTAAATATTTATCGGACATAATTTAGTATCAGTAAATAGTAATGAATAGGCTTTCTATACTGCTCTTCTATTTCTACATGATAGCTTCTTAAAAGAATTGATGTTCATAGTGCATGGTGCCCATTTGAATGGCAACTATTATCTCAGTAGTCCTTAAACGCCGAGCCAGTATTTCCGAAAGTGTCTCCCGTATGCCGGCGGTGTTCGCTAGTGATTGCTGAAGCGGAAATTTTTTTTTTTTTCAAAAAATCACAGCACGCTTAATTTTCAAGATTAAGAGTTAATTTTTGGTTCCTTTTTTTGTCATTGCCTGAAGTTTAGTATGCAACCATCAGAAATGAAAAAAAATATCATTATCATATATAAATATTGGAATATATGACCACACAAAAAAAATCTCATATATAATTGTATACAAATCGCGCTGTGAGCAAAACGGTTAAAGCTAATGAGTTAATTATTTTTTCGTGTATTGTACACTAAATTGCGATGATTTTGGTATATAACAAATTGTAAAACGATCAAAGCAACACAGAGAAAATATTATCACAATATGATGCATGAATTCGTAACGCGCGGACGTAAAAAAAAGCTGTTTTCAAAAATTCACCATAAATCGAAATATTGTGCTAGAGACTTCCTGTTTGTTGTGTTTGTTGCAAAATGAAGGTAATTGATTGAATATTACTAGACTGTAAGTGTTGTAGCTTACAATTGCAGTTTTCGACCATTTCGGTCAAGTTAAAGTTGACCGAATGTCAAATTTTTTCTATTTATCGTTATTTATATGAAAATATTTCAAAACTGATAAAAGCTACAACCATGGGTTGTTTTTGTTGTATTCTACATGAAGCTTCGCACATTTTCATATATAAAACTTTATGTAACGGCTAATTTAAAATGGTGCAAACATTACGACAATCGGACGAAAAAATTTATGATTTTTTCGGAAGAGTTACTGCGTGGACGTAAGGAAAAAGTTTTTCATAAATTCACCATAAATCAAAATATTGTGATAGAGGCTTCCAATTTGTTACAAAATAAAGGTAAATGATTGATTATTACTAGAATGTAATAGTTTTAGCATACAATTGTGTTTTTTTTTACCATTTCGGTTGAGTCAAAAGTTGACCGAAGGTTGAAATTTTGGCACTTATCGTTATTTATATGAAAATATTTCAAAACTGATTAAAGCTACAACCATGGTTTGCTCCGATACGTAATACAAACCCTCGGTCCTTTAACAATAGGAAGGTAACTAGCGGCAGCTGGGACGGTCGTAAGCTTCGAACAAGGGGAGAACGGTAGTTAACTGCTTGTCCGATCGTGCGCGCGCCCGAGAGCCCGAGAGGTGAAGAATCTCTTTTGCTTTCGGCCGCGGGTGTGAAGGACGTGTTTGTCATCGCTCTCTGCCCGCTTCATCGTCGTATGCTTTGTTTATATTGTGTTTTCTACTAATGGTTTGTTTGACTTGAAAATGAAACTGTAAGTACACTGTTTTCATTTTCATTACTTATTTATGAGCCAACATGGAGCTATCGCCGTAGATGCGGCGATTTCCGCTCTTTTCATGAAATTGATACCCTTGAATTATGTCTTGGTGCCGAGGGCGGGCGCGCTCGCGCCGAGTCATGTATTTTGGGCGAAAGTGTGTAATTGAAAGATGTAAGTACTCTTTTCATTATATTTTTGCCCTGTGCGTTCGTTGCTGAGAGCGTGATTGCGCTCGGCACGAGCCTCTTATTTTTATGGATAGAATGCATGAAAGTGGATTCGGAATGCAGTATTCTTTCCATTTTCATTTATTTATTTGCATCAAATTTAATTTTCGATCAATTTCCGCTCTTACCCGGGAATTGATCCTTACGATTTATTTTCTGTGAAGTGAAATCGCAAGTACAGTATTCTGTTTCATTTTCATATATATTTTATGATAGCATCATATTATTATGGATCAAGTTTCCGCTCTTACCCGGGAATTGGTCTTTCCCCCTTTAAGTTCTATGAAGTGAATTGCAAGTGCAGTATTCTGTTTTATTTTCATATTACTTTTCACTGCTGTGCGGGGGTAGAGGAAGCAAAGGTCTGCCAGGAAGTCGTCGGAAAGCTCTCCCACGACTCCCTTGGTATCCGATTCTTCGTCTTCTTTCCTGACCCCCGCTCAGCTTCCTCGTTGTGTTTTGTATTTGGGGTCTTCCTTGCGTTCGGGGTGGGGCATGTCTCCCCCCCGTGCGTGAGGGAACCCCTCTTACTAATCTGTCTGTGCTACCGCAGGTGCTACATCCGTGGGAGACGACCTTGGACAGGTATGGACCACTGCGGCTGCAGGGCGTGCCTAGCATCCACGATCTGCCGCAGCGTCTAGCGAGGTCTGTGGCGGTGACCTTGGAGCCCGCCCGGTCTACACTACAAACCTCCCACGGCGCTTATGCTGCTTCCCTCCGATGGTCTACACTCCCCATGCTGTGTCGGTGACGCCGTCTGCCGCTACTAGGGCCGGTCACCGCCGTACCGAGGGGGGGGGTATGCCGCCGCCGCCTGTGTTTTTTTCGTGTTGCCTGCCCCAGACTTCCGCTGTTCCAGCAGCTCGCCCCTGGACCGGCCGCCAGTACCCAGGTTCCCGCTGGCTGCCGATGATTCTACGAGGCGATGGCTGGGCCTGCCGTACCTGCCGCTGATGTGGTTCCCGCTACTGGCTTGGCTGTCCCTTCTGTGTTTACCGCTGCCGCTGTTCCTGCCGCTCCTGAGCTGGTTGCTGTTTCTGTCGCTCCTGGTTCCTGCGCCTGTCCATGCTGGTCCTGCCCATGGTGTGTCTTCCCCAGTCCCAGGTCCTTCCGGACAGGTGCAGTCGGGCCGTGTTGCTTCGGCAATAGGCCCGACTCCGGCCTGGATGGAGGACCTGACGACTGTCCTGCGTGAGCTGACGAAGAAGAGGAAGAAGAAGAGGAAGGTGTCATCTTCGTCTTCATCGTCTGCTGCTGCTGCCTCTTCCCCTTCGACTTCTAAGGCCCATAAGCCGAAGAAGAAGAAGAAGGCTGCCTCCTCCCCTAAGAAGTCTCCTTCGGGAACTTCTAAGGGCCCGTCCCACCTCGGTGGGACGGGGGGTCCTTCTGCTGGTCCTCCTGCTCCTTCGGGAGCGGGGCCCGTCTCCCCTTCCGTAAGGAAGAGATAGACCGGGACCAGAGGAGTATCGGTTAGCACTGGTACTTCCTCGCCTGGTGCTAGCGGCGATGCCGCTACGCCAGGTTCCGGCTCGGTCTCTCGTTCGCGGGAGATCCCGAGTGTACGCTCTCCCTCGGGAGACCGTGCAGCCAAAGTTTCGGCGCCAGAGTTCGCTCGGCGCCAAGACCGCGGCACGGAGCAGAAGGCTGGTGAGAGCCGCTCAGGTGACTCTCGCCAGGCCAGCGGCTGCTCTCGCAGCGACCAGCTGGTAACCCGGGTTTCCCCCCTAAGAAGACTCCTTCGGGAACTTCTAAGGGCTCGTTCCACGCCGTGGGACGGGGGGGTTCTTCTGCCGGTCCTCCTGCTCTTTCGGGAACAGGGTCCGTCTCCTCTTCCACAAGGAAGAAGAAGACGGGGACCAGAGGCGTACCGACTACCACCACCCGTTACTTCCTCGCCTGGTGTTTACGGCGCTGCCGCTACGCCAGGTTCCGGCTCGGTCTCTCGTTCACGAGAAGTTCCGAGTATACGATCTCCCGCAGGAGAGCGTATAGCCAAAATTTTGGCGCCAGAGTTCGCTCGGCGCCAGGACCGCGGCACGGAGCAGAAGCTGGTGAGAGCCGCTCATGTGACTCTCGCCAGGCCAGCGGCCGCTCTTGCAGCGACCAGCTGGTAACCCTGGTAGACGTGACGGTCTCTGACCAGCCACGGGCTGAGGCTGGGAATAGGTCCCCCCGACCATCGGTACCAGCCTTGGCTGGTACCAGCGGTTTGACGCGCCGTGAGGACGCTCACCGGTCTCACCGCGAAAGCAAGCTCTGCAAGTCACCTGACCGCTGCTCCCACAGGGACCGCGCGGATAGGGCGACCAGCAGCAGCTCGTCTGACGCATGGGACCGGGGTCGACGTGCTCAGTCGAGCCACTCGCCACAGGTGAGCGGCACGGCCAGGCCTGCAGATCGATCCCCACCGCAGGTTGGTGATCGGCTGCAGCCCCCCACGTACGCTGGTCCTGCCAGCGAGCGGGGGGGAGCGTCAGGTCTGTCTCTCCACTACCTTCAACTTCCTCGGGGTACGCCGGGAAGAGCGAGGTAGCTAGGAGTGATCGTGAGAGGTGCGCCGCTCATGATCCCGTCACGACGCCGCACGTGCCACGTATGGTCTTAGGACCAGCCAGGACGTACGCGCAAGTGATTGGAGGCGACCGTCAGGGGGGGGCGAGGGGGGGTAGTGTCATGTCTGTCTCTCCGATACCTTCAACTTCCTCGGCATACGCCGGGAAGAGCGAGGTATATAGAAGTGATCGTGAGAGATGCGCCGCTCACGATCCCGTCACGACGCCGCACGTGCCAGGTATGGTCTTAGGACCAGCCAGGACGTACGCGCAAGTGATTGGAGGCAACCGTCAGGGATCTGTTGCTGGTCCTTCTTCTGAAGGAGGAGGGTCTTGGGAGCTGCTCTTGTTGGAGGGACTGGACGGTCCTACTCCTCAAGACGCTGTAACTTCCGAGATTCAGAGTAACTTTGCCCAGGTTATTGCACTGATTCGTCAGCACAACGACCTGGGGAGAGGATCGCCGCTCCATGGCTCAAGTCGTTCTCGAGCCCGAGTAGGGAACCAGACTGACGGTGGGCTTCGCGATAAGAGCTTCTCGACTTGGTTTCTGAACCAGGAGAGCCTCTCGTCTCCGGACGAGAAGGCTCGCTCAGGTCTAGCCGGTCGGGCAAGCTATTTCCTTCTCCTCTGCCGCGACAGCGGCGTTTTTTTCGGAGTATTGCAGCTCTTCTTTCCCCCCCCCCCCCCCCCTTCCGTCCTCCTGACAGGTTTCGATCTCGATGAGGACTGGAACGAGTCAGAAGACAGTTTTGGCTCTCCTGTCAGGTGTCGATCAGCCCCACCCAGACGAAGTTCACAGTGGTGGCAGATGCTTACCTACAGCACGAGTTCGTGACCCTCCTCGGGGGGAGGGGGGTGGGAGGAAGGCCATCGCCGCAAGGTGATGGCTGCTCCTACTCTCGTCTCCAAATGCTAGTGCCGCTGGAAGGGCGAGCAATATCCTTTTCCTTCCCCATTCCCTCTCTCCTTACGGCTACGAGGGAAAGGGGTAGGATCCTACAGACTTCTCTGAAGGATCCCATGATTGGGGACTGCGCTACCGGGGGGACCTTCGGTCCTACCTGACGTAACCCCGGTCGTGGAGGAGGGACCCTGCACCATCTCCGATTTCTACGGGAATCGAGAGGACAACCAACCGATATTTGTTTAACGAATCCGGTGGGGGTTTCGCTGGGCGCTTAGAATTCTGCAGAATTTCTAGCACACATGGCGAGACCACTGTTCAAGGGAGTTAGACGAGTATTCCCGATAATTTGTTACCACCATAATCGGGGGATCTCGCCGAATGCTCGAATTCCTGGAGTTCTTAGCGTTGGAAGAAGACTGTTCGCCGAGACGGGAATATCCAGTTTGACTTGGATTTTCGTCTTCGTTATTCTGTGCACCATTGAAGCTTTCTTTCGGGGAAGACTTCTCCTTCTCTCTCTTTCTTAGAGATCGAAGGCGGTCGATCTCCAATCCTTATTTTGTTTTCTTGAAGGGAAAGAATTTAGGATGGAGATCGTTGTTCAGAATCCTACAAATGTACTACGTTATTATTAACCTCGCGACATGATTCTGCTAAGCAGTTGAATGGTTCGAGGGGTAGGCGCATATCCTGGTTACTCTACGGATTGCGACGTAGACGAGAAGTATTCTAATTGAACTGCAACTCGGGGTTGCCTGCAACCTCCCAGGAGTTTCCAGTTTCAATTTTATATACTTATGGTGTTGTCACAACAACACCATTTAAGCTTTTATATTTACCGAAATTCGTTTTGCATAAATATAATTGCTCGAGCATATCTTTTTATGCTCGGTGGTTCTAGCCGAATGCATTCCTTCGTGGAAAGGATTACTTGGCAACTCAGGATGACGAGTCAGCTACAGCTACTGCGTATTGAATTGCCCGAGGTATTTCAGTACCAGCTGCGCTTCGAGATGCACTGTTGGTTATGTCTTTCTCACCTGCTTTGATTGAATACCAACCGTATCTCTGCCCAACAATCACGGACTTAAGTCTCTGATTAACGGGGATTCTCGCATACATGAATGACCATCTACTGCTGTGACACTAGTATTCATCGTCTTCGGTATTGCGAGAATTTAAAACAGAGAAATCTATTCGACTCTCATCTTTCTGTTTACCGCACGGTAACAGAATTCTGTAATAGTCTCTTGCTGCATCATATCGCGATAATGCGAATGATTTTTGCGGAATCTGAGTTCGTCCTCAAAATATCTCGTATTCGGAGGTGTGCAATTGTTCATGTCCACCCCGGATTAGCAGATGTATTGAAAGACATCGCCTACTCCCACAACTGCAAGCTCTACTTCCAAACGTTCAGCCCATGAGAAGCAGTTCTCAGGCAGCTCTCCCCTGTGTTTTCATTACTGAAGAACGCCCCGCTTTCATTGCACACCGGACAGCAATGAAATGGCGGTTAGCGTTTTCAGTCATTTGTAAGCACAGGTTCAGAATCTTGAGATTCCTTCTCTCGATTCAGCTGGAAGACGTAGCTTGCATTCATTGCCTACCTTCGTCTTCAACGTCACATAGTGTGTTTCTCCTTAAGCTGAGATTCAACGTCTATGAGATTATCTTGCCGTCAGGGACCTCGGTCTTTTTAAGGCAATTGACTTTCGCCTTTTGAGCTTATGCATTAAGAGAATCATCACCGCGCCGTCCGGCATCGGTGACTAACAAATATATTATTTGTTTGGTCTCTCAGCATAACTCTTTAAAGGGCAAAAGGTCAACGGGTGACTTACCCGGATGCTTGGACAACTTGCCTCACTACCGATTCCGAACCAGTCAGTCGGCAGCTGTCAGAGCGCCCGGGTCAGTTACGAACTATGCTGTAGACTTAGTTCGGTTGTTCCAGAGCAATCATTACTTCGTCTTAATAGCTTGTCAGTATGTTAGTTTAGTACTGTACATCAACCAAAGTCGAGAAGTGGGATAGGTCATACGACTATTCCCTTCTTTTCGTCTTAGGTAACTGCATGACTTTTCTTGCGAAGTCAAGCACAAGGGGATGGGGATATGTGACGCTCGATTTCGTACCGATCTTCGTAGCGAAGACTCAGAACCCTTCGGTAACTGACGATTGGTTCGAGTCCTTCACAATACCCTCCCTAATGGACTTCACCGCCTCCGATACGAAGGCTATGCTGCTTTGTCCCTGTGAAGGCGCGACGGAGCTGTCTGAAGAAACTCGAGAACCCCAGGATGAGTGTGGACGCCTCTTCATCATTCTCTCGCGTTCCGCAAGAACTTCTCCGTGGCGCAGGTAGTGAAGGCAGGGGCCTGGTCCAACGGACGCATGCACCCCTCCTTCTACCTTCGGGATATTGCCCACAGGTCCTTGGATCTTTTTCCTTGGGAACTTGTGGTGTTGCTCAAACACGTTGTGTAGTTAACCCAGACCCTCGCAGGCTGAACAGCATCGAGTCCTGGTGTGACCGTAAGAATGGATGAGTGAATGAGAGTGTGACTGGCTCCTCTTCCCATCTTTTTCTCTCCTCTACCTCTGGGTAGAGGGACACGGTTGTCACCCCTGCTGGGTAAGGACGAGATGCAGGTGAGCTACTCAATAGAGCACCATCCTATCCCTTTCAGTAGGGATAGGAGTAATATCACCACTTCCTCCAACAACAAGGGGGAGGAAGTGGATGCCAACTTGAGACAAACCCATCATTTTATGATTGTCTCTTGCAAACAGGAACAAGTTCTTGCTTGCTGGTACGAAGAAATACGCTTGCCTTTCTCTTAGTACTTGGCCCAGAGGTCTGACCATTGATCCTGCGGTGCACACCCCGATCAATCGGACAGAGGTTTGGATCCCTCCCTTGCTCTTACGACCAGGGAGGCACTCCAGGGTTGGACGAACACCAGTCTGTTCACCAAAAAGACTCAGATTCCTCCCACCAATAAGTGAGTCTTCTTATTGTTAAAGGACCGAGGGTTTGTATTACGTATCGGAACAAATGACAATTTGTCGAAAATTGCATTTTTCCTAACTATACAAACCTGAGGTCCTTTACATATAGTCCCACCTCATGCCACCCCTCACTCTGCAACTTTTTGCATGGGCCTAAAGCAAAAGTGATTCTTCACCTCTCGGGCGCGCGTGGCGCGCGCACGATCGGACAAGCAGTTAACTACCGTTCTCCCCCTTTGTTCGAAGCTTACGACCGTTCCCAGCTGCCGCTAGTTACCTTCCTATTGTTAAAGGACCTCAGGTTTTGGTATAGTTAGGAAAAATGCAATTTTCGACAAATTGTCATTTTTTTTGTATTCTACGTGAAATTGCCCACATTTTCATATATAAAACTTTATGTATCGGATAATTTAAAATGGCGCAAACATTACGACAATTGGATGAAAAAATTTCAGGTTTTTTCGGAAGATTTACCATGCGGATGTAAGGAAATTTTTTTATATAAATTCACCATAAATCGAAATATTGTGCTAGAGACTTCCAATTTGTTGCAAAATGAAGGTAAATGATTGAGTATTACTAGAATGTAAGAGTTTTAGCTTACAATTGCGGTTTTCGACCATTTCGCTAGTCAAAGTTGACCGAAGGTTGAAATTTTGGCACTTATTGTTATTTGAATGAAAATATTTCAAAACTGATAAAAGCTACAACCATGAGTTGTTTTTTGTTGTATTCTACATGAAATTGCGTACATTTCCATCTAAAAAACTTTATGTAACGGCTAATTTAAAATGGTGCAAACATTACAACAACATTTTTTCGGAAGAGTTACCGTGCGGACGTAAGGAAAAAGTTTTTTTCTACAATTCACCATAAATCGAAATATTGTGCTAGACTTCCAATTTGTTGCAAAATGAGGGTAAATGATTGAATATTACTAGAATATAAGAGTTTTAGCTTACAATTGTGTTTTTCTACCATTTCAGTAGAGTCAAAGTTGACCGAAGGTTGAAATTTTGGCACTTATTGTTATTTATATGAAAATATTTCAAAACTGATCAAAGCTACAACCATGAGTTGTTTTTTGTTGTACTCTACATGAAATTGCGCACATTTTCATATATAATACTCTGTAACGGCTAATATAAAATGGTGCAAAAATTATGTCAAAGTGACAAAATAATTTCTGAGATGTGTCGCTGATGCTTTTTAGTGCGAGAAGAAAGAAATTCGCGCTTGTGAGCTCTGGGGTAACGATTGTAAACAAAACAACAGCTTGATCTGTGAGCTCCAAGCATCCCCCAAGGCGCGTGATTCAAAAGTTTTTGCCTAGTAGGCCTATAACTATTTTTCAGCGAATTTTTAAAAAAACATTTTTTCGTCGACGTACCATATGTCGGTTCGGCGCCCAACAGACAATTTTCGTCGACGTTTAATACGTCCAATCGGTGTTGAAGGGATAGTGAAATAATAAGATTACTAAATCGGTACAGTAAGTTGCGTTTTAATCCATAAAAACTTGGGGAACAATAAATCAGTTCTGTAAAGTAGAAAGGTGGCATTTTTTCCGGGGGAATAGATAGGATATAGAGTAAAAGGGAGATATGAACAAAATCAATTCCTAAAATAACTGAAATTCCTTCTACTTGTAATGCTGGCACTACATACAAGGTATGTGTCACCACTCGCCCATTGATGGTTACCTGTTGCCTCACAGCCCTCTGGGTTACCATCCGATGACCACCTGCAGTACTTACAACTAAAGAAACTTTCATCGGCTACACCGATCCTGTCACCAGTGTCGATCAACGCCCTTCCCTGTCGCTCCCCTACCCATATTTGCACGATCAGCACCACGGCTTCCTTCGTGGATTGAGGGTGGGAGATAGGCTCTTGCCTTACCTTCTCTCCTGGCACCCTGAACAACCGGGCATGGGCAGCGACGGGTAGGAGAGGGCTATCCACTACTTCTTGAGGGGTTGGCTGACTTCCCCTCCTCCTCGACCAGGCGTCCCTTGTTCTACCAGGGACACGGTCGTTGCTTGGACCCGGCAGCCATGGGTGTAGTCGGTGGTCCTCCCGACTCCTCCTCCACGCCGCCTTCCCCTTCCTCTCCTTGGTGAGGGGGGAACGTTGTTCCACTGACCGTCATCGTTTTTTGAACAAGCGCTCATGAGGTGGTCTGTTGCTTTGCATCGAAAACAACATCGTGGCTCAATGAAAGAGGGGCACTGGGCCCTCAGGTAGCCCTCCCTCCCACACCCCCAGCAACGGCCAACTGTGTAATTCCAGGCTGTTTTCCCAATGCCTCTTCGAGGCCTCTGGGTGCGTGACCCGGCCCCCTGGATGGTGGGTGAGGCTGGCGGAGGATTCGCTGGGTCAGATTGGTTAGCCGTTGCAACAACCGGTGGGGAGGTGGCCTGTGCCCCCATCCTTGTTTGCTGGCGTCGTCTGTGGTCAAATAGGAGTTTTACCTTCGGCAGCAAGGTGTGTAAGGGCCTCTTGTCGTCAACAAGAAATCCCACTATGGAGGTGGGAAGAATTCGTTTCAGCATGCGTCGACAGAAGTTTTCTTTTCCTTCTACAGTCTGGTCTTCGTCAGGGGTAAGGGACTCATAGTCCTCACCGACGCGATAGTAGAAGGCTGAAATCGACTCTCCCACGCCCAACCTGGGGTCATAAGCTTCCATTAGCTCTATCTTTTCCTCTCGATGCAGGGCAAACTGCTGAGTGAGGTGCTGTTAAAAAATACTCCAGTCTGCTGAATAACTGACGTCCCAACTCCTGATTTGTCGTGCTGCATTGCCGATGATCTTCTGTTTTGCTTGCACAATCTTTTCTCTATCTGTCCAACCAATTGTGGCATTTTCAACACACTTTATAAAGGTCTCAATCGAGAGGAAGCCTTCACCAGTGCGTAAGTTATCGAACTCAGGCACGGATCCTTCTAACTCTGGCAGTTTTTCTATTTTTCCGTTTGATCGCACTTGAGTGAACGACGCGACGTTGGTCAAAATTGTGGGTGGGTCGACGGGCTTTTTTGTTTGCATATCTTTTGTTAATTTGTGTAACTCTTCTACCGCGCGTTGGATAATTGTTGACACTGACGGATCATTCACACTATCCTTTTTCTTGGCACTGTTATTGTTAGCACTGGTGCTGCTAGTACTGGCACTCCCGCCGTCGCGCGCTGCTTTTCTCTGAGTTTGCATTGTTTATTTCACCTTCACAATTACGCTGTTAATTATTATGCACTGGCAAGACCCCACACCTGACACCAATTTATGACCTGATTTTCGATCATACAAGGGTTCTGCCAGTACAATGAAACGCCTAAGATAAAATTAACACGTGTATTTTCCTTAATAGTTACACAGGGCCCTGTTGCTAATATTACGCTATTAATTATATGATTATTATATAGTCGGAAGGTACTCTGAGGCGACACGCACCGACCACTGTCTTTGAGACGTGCCCTGACCCGTCGACCACTAATTCCCTATTGACTCTTAACTTTTCAAACTGAACTTGTATGGGTCACAGGTCTAAGCT
>NC_087212.1:35471503-35490225 GCF_015104395.2 Macrobrachium nipponense
ATAGATGTGATTAGAATGATTATGACTGGTGGAAAGAGGAATATCAAACAAATTTGTAATAAAAGAATTTCACATTGGAATCCTCGAGTTTTAAATGTTGAATTTATAGTTAGCAGTGTTGACCTTCCATTTATTTGTGTTCAAATATATTAACACTCACTAAATCTGTTAATCCCTTTGTTTTATCAAATTACTCAGTGCTGGCATTATAAATAACACATTTTTGATTGATATATTTTATTTTGAGAAGTTACATCAGCTTAGATTTATTTTTCAGTTTAAGAAATTTTCACATCCCTGTTCCTGTACTGTATTGCCTGAAGCTGATTGGTCTAATCCATCATCTCCCTTGAACTGAAAGATTAAAAATAGGGTTTAATGATTTGACAGGTGAAGGGAAAAGACAATAGTTTGATATATATTTACCAAGTAATTACACAGCTATTAGTTCCACTTGTACAGCAGCTTAAATTTGCCAGTAACACTTCAAATGGCTGTGTAGGCGACTAGTTCCACCCACTAGCGGGAATATTAAGAACAACTTTAGCATAGAACCTCATTCTGTTCATGCCTAAGTCCATCAGCGGAGAGACGAGGGTGGGCTAATTCAGTAATTAGTTGGTAAGGATATATAAATGTTAACTTTATCATAAAAATTTTTGTGATAGTCATATATGACTAAGTAATTTACCAAGTAATAACATAGCTGATTCCACACTGATAGGAGGTGGGATACGTGGACATAGTCTACTCCAAAACATTTTATAAGTAATGAATTTGAAATAGAAAAACTGCTATCATTGAAAACAATGCTTGTCATTACCTATCAGTTAAGAAAGCTACTGCAGGTGGATACTGCCTCTAGTTGATGCTCATCTTAACTCGTAGTGGCATGGCAG
This sequence comes from Macrobrachium nipponense, assembly GCF_015104395.2. Classification (NCBI taxonomy): domain Eukaryota; kingdom Metazoa; phylum Arthropoda; class Malacostraca; order Decapoda; family Palaemonidae; genus Macrobrachium; species Macrobrachium nipponense. The sequence goes on from NC_087212.1 coordinate 35,472,403, forward strand.
TATAGCCATGGGTCACCTCCTACTTAGTGGGAACTCGGCAGCGAAGGAAGTACTCTGATGCACAGCATCAGAGTACTTCCTTCACTGGGCACAGCACCAAAATAAAAACCAGACAACATTGTCATCTAAGCTGAGTTAAACCACAGCCCATCCACTGAGAGTGGTGGGTGCTTCGGGTACACTGTAGCCCCTGGCACTGCAAAAAAAAACTTTACTTCATATTACAAAGTGAAGAGACAGTAGGAAAATATCATATGATTCCTTCTGTGATACCATGCCAATTACTAGAAAAGGTCTCAAGGCTCTGGAAGATTTAAACACTTTTAACTGCCATTAAAATTGGTGAGAAAAAAAGATAGACTATACGTAATCCCAGTAGATTGAAGGCAGAATGGACACACAGGGCATAAAATGTATGCAAGCTAAAGAGGTAGGGGCTACTTTAATGTCCTTAGCTTCACTTAAAAGTAGGCAAACTGCTCTCCTAATTCTGAGTGTGTGTGAAGTTAAAAGTCTATGAGGGCAATATATTTTAAGTCAGTGAATGAAACATGACAAATTTTCTAAGACAAGTTGTATTTTTCATAGCTACAAACCTTCGGTCTTAACAAGAGGATAATTTCTAGCGCCTAGCTGGATCCAGTTAAAAAACAGATGAAAGCAAGGAATCTTGTGTTATCTTTGACTGCCTGGGCAAGAGTCATGTTAACCTCTCTTGGCCTTAACCCGGTTCATTGCCTGTTTCGCTTGTGTTTAGTGTGTGTGTGTGTTTGGCTGATATGGCTTCTGCTCCTTCTCGGCCTCGTCAACAGGTGTGTGCGCCCTAGGATTCCAGGTTTTCCGTGTTCTCGTTTTTTGGCTTCAGCAGCGACTGACCCCCACATCATGTGCAGTAGGTGCCGTTCTAATTTTTGTACTATAACGAATCCTTCCACGGAATGCAAGGCATGGCCTAAGAGCAATAGAAGTCATTTTTTAGCAAGAGAGAACATCGGAGGGTTTCCACTCTTCCCGATGTTTTGTCCCTTGTAGTGTTCAAACCCCATAGTAGCGTTGTTCCTGTCTCCTTCCTTTTCTTCAATTGATTCATCGCGGGAGGTATCAGGAGGTGACTAGGCTGATGTTTGTAATGTCGCCCTTTGTTTTCGGAAATTAATTTTGTGGGGGTTTCTTTAAGCCCACATCGTGCAGGAAGGTAAAGGAATTGAGGAGAGCGCCCGGCTCAAGGAAACACCATGTTTTTGTTGTGAACTCTAATTTTATTAGAACAACTTAACTCTTAACCCTCTTACGCCGGAGCGGTAAATATAAAAAATGACTCCCGTATGCCGGAGGGGTTTGAGAGTGAGCGCGGAAGCGGAAAAAATATTTTTTTCAAAAAATCACAGCGCGCTTAGTTTTCAAGATTAAGAGTTCATTTTTGGCTCCTTTTTTTGTCATTGCTTGAAATTTAGTATGCAACATCAGAATGAAAAAAAATTATCATTATCATATATAAATAATGCGATATATAATAGCGCAAAAACAAAATTTTATATATAATTGTATTCAAATCGCGCTGTGCGCAAAACGGTTAAAGGTAACAAGTTACTTTTTTTTTCGTTGTAATATGCACTAAATTGCAATCATTTTGGTATAAAACACATTGTAAAACAATAAAAGCAACACAGAGAAAATATTATCACAAAATGATGCATGAATTCGTAGCGCGCGGGAATATTACGATATTGTAAGAGTTTTAGCTTACAAATACAGTTTTCGACCATTTCGGACGAGTTAAAGTTGACCAAATGTCGAATTTTTGTTTAAAATTTTTTTTTATATGAAAATATAAAAAAAAAATGAGAAATGCTACAACCTTCCAATATTTTTTGCTATATTGTGCATGCTTTTGCGCACATTTTCATATATAAAACTCTAAACAAAGCGTAATATGAAAAGGCACAAATATTAGGAGAATGTGACCTACGCGTTTCGGAGATTTTCGGCCGAGAATCGGCTCGCGGACGGAATAAAAATATTTTTTTCAAATATTCACCATAAATCGAGATATTGTTCTAGAGACTTGCAATTTGTTTTAAAGTGAAGATAAATGATTGAATATTACTAGACTGTAAGATTTTTATGTTACAAATGCGTTTTTTGACCATTTCGGTTGAGTCAAAATTGACCGATCGTAGTTTTTTTCCTATTTATCGTACTTTATATGCAAATATTTCAAAAATGAGAAATGCTACAACCTTCAATATTTTTTGTTATATTGTGCATGTATTTGCGCACATTTTCATATATAAAACTCTAAAAAAAAGCGTAATATGAAAAGGCACAAATATTAGGAGAATGTGACCTACGCGTTTCGGAGATTCGCTGCCGAGAATCGGCTCGCGGACGGAAAATTTTTTTTTTTTTTCAAAAATTCACCATAAATCGAGATATTGTTCTAGAGACTTGCAATTTGTTTTAAAGTGAAGATAAATGATTGAATATTACTAGACTGTAAGATTTTTATGTTACAAATGCGTTTTTTGACCATTTCGGTTGAGACAAAGTTGACCGATCATAGTTTTTTTCGTACTTATCGTACTTTATATGCAAATATTTCAAAAATGAGAAATGCTACAACCTTCCAATATTTTTTGTTATATTGTGCATGTTTTTGCGCACATTTCCATATATAAAACTCTAAAAAAAGCGTAATATGAAAAGGCACAAATATTAGGAGAATGTGACCTACACGTTTCGGAGATTTTTGGCCGAGAATCGGCACATGGAGGGAAAAAAAATATTTTTTTCAAAAATTCACCATAAATCGAGATATTGTTCTAGAGACTTGCAATTTGTTTTAAAGTGAAGATAAATGATTGAATATTACTAGACTGTAAGATTTTTATGTTACAAATGCGTTTTTTGACCATTTCGGTTGAGTCAAATTTGACCGATCGTAGTTTTTTTCGTACTTATCGTACTTTATATGCAAATATTTCAAAAATGAGAAATGCTACAACCTTCTAATATTTTTTGTTATATTGTGCATGTTTTTGCGCACATTTCCATATATAAAACTCTAAAAAAAGCGTAATATTGAAAAGGCACAAAATATTAGGAGAATGTGACCTACGCATCGGAGATTCGCTGAACGAGAATCGGCGCGTGGAGGGAATAAAGATGTTTTTTTCAAATATTCACCATAAATCGAGATATTGTTCTAGAGACTTGCAATTTGTTTTAAAGTGAAGATAAATGATTGAATATTACTAGACTGTAAGTAATTTGCTTACCCAAAAAAACCAATATTATAATATATATATATATATGTATATTTTTTTTATACGTAAAATATATATATTACATTCTTCGATTCTGGTACCAATACATAAATAAAAGGAATGCAGGTGACACTTCTCTTTTCACATACAATGAAATGTCTTATTATTATTTTATCATGCATAGATACGGATATATAAAAAATTGTAATATATAAAAATAAATATAAAATAAATGCAGAATACTCACTCGTAATCCTGACTCTTCGTTCTATTCTTGTTTTCTCTCCTCCATTGAAGAGTCTTGCATTTTATCCACTCGACATGACGAGGTACAGGTGGAGGAGGGAGACGCGCGCCCATTACTGCTGGACCCGGAACCCGGCGGGCCCCGTGCGCCCTCCGCTGTCGGTTTAGGGGGCGCGCTCCAATACATGACCTTAGTGTGGTATTTTCGGTCACACTCCCTATCCTGCAAAGAGCAACTTTGCAGAGACGACAGAAGAACCGGGTGTCTCTCTTCTGCCATTCATATGGCACACCCGGCACCGTTTCTGCCTCGCCTTGTAAGGCCTTCCAGTATGTGATCCCCTGGCTGCAGCCGACACACAGGGTCCACTACCCGACGAGAAGCGGTGATGGCGGGGCCGGCAGCAAGAGGGGTGTCGTCAGCAGGGGCGGCGGCAGCAGGGGAGTCGTCAGCAGGGGCATCGTCAGCAGGAGGCGGCTGGCAGCAGGGGCGCGTCAGCAGGGGCTCGGAGGCAGGGTCGAGCGAAGTTGGGGCCCGGCCCTCCTATCTGCCCTTTCCGCTAGGGGCAGATCTGCAGCTCGGGGGCAGGGGGTCAGTTATGGAAGGCCACTCATCGGGATCGAAGTTGATGAGGGCATTCCCGGCTTCCTCTAGGAACTGTAAGTGGGTCAAACCTCGGAAGATTGTCACCGCGGTACCCACAGTACAGTATGTAGGCATTTTGGAGGGCCAACTGAAGGATGTATTTGAGGAGCTTCTGTGTCCACCTTCTGGTTCTCCTGGCGAAGGGATAATACTGGATGAGCTGATCAAAGAGATCAACTCCTCCCATGTGCCTGTTGTAGTGCCCAATGACGGTAGGCCGCTCGATACAAAACTCCTCAAACACAACTCGGCCCTGTCGACGTGTCTTCTTCCGCTGTACGATCCCTTCTTGGATGGGTCATGACTCGTCGTAATCATGGGGACGAGTCGGACACCCTTCCAACAGATGACGAAGACAGCGCCCTTCCGCCGCCACTCTGTCTCTCCTCTTGCCAGGTGTTGTGGATGACTAGCGAACCTCTTGAGGACATTCGGGGCCCCATGCATGCAACCAAGCCAAGGGTACCACTGACGTGCACACCAGCTTCATACAGTTCCTGGGCCAGGGATACCAAGTTATAATAATTATCCATAAACAGGTGATATCCCTGGTTACGGAAACGTCCCACAAGATTGAATACAGTGTCACGCAGCGTGGAGAAGACCCCGGAATACACTGAAAAGTCCACAACGTATCCAGTGTTGGCCTCGGTAATAAGAAAGAATTTCACACCATATTTCTTCGACTTCTTGGGGTATCACTTTTATACTAAGACGTCCTTTGTAAGGCATCATCCCCTCATCCAAAGACAGGTTCTTTACAGGAATCACGAGATTTCTACCACCGATCACGGATATAATCCAACACTGGGCGCACTAAAATGAGGCGATCACTGTTATTCCGGGGTATGGCCCTTCGGTTGAAGGCATTGAAGTACCTGTCCAACGCCAGGAAATTATCACGCGACATAACGCCAGGCACATTAGGCATACATAAAAAATAATTCCTCCTCCAATATTGCCTGACGTCGGAAGCAGGTGTCATACCAAAATAAATGTGCAGCCCCAAAAAATGCGCCATGTCAATGAGGTTGCAACCCCGCCAGTAATACGACAAGGTCGTCCTCAGCTCATACCGGCAGTACCGAGCGTAGTCCACCGTCTCGTGTACCAGGTATTCCAGCAATTCCTGCGTCAGGAAAAGCTGGATGAACCCCAAAACAGTCAGGGGTACTGGTACGGTGATCCCAGGGGTTGCCGTGAAGGGGTGCATGTTAGGAGGGTGGGGTCCTCCGTCACCCCTCAGTCACTCTTCGACGACCGACCTTCACCTTGGCTGGCGCGACGAGCCGACCTTCTACGTGCCCGTGTGCGCGCACGGGTGCGGGCACAATATTGCACTCTACCCTCCCCCGTTAGGCCTTCACTTTCTGTATCGTCCTCTGCGATAAAACTTGACCCCGTATCCCCATCCTCCCCCTCCTCAGATTCCCCCTCGTAAGCACTGAACCCACTGAATTCGAGCTCACTTTCGGGATGTGAGCCTCGAACGGACATTGGGGGCATATATTCATCCTCACTTTCATCGGGACTGATGTCCTCATCACTTGATGACCATCCGCCATCAAAATGAGGACTTGCGACATGTTCCCGATCAAGCTCCGATAGATATTCATCTATGTCCCTTGGTTGGAGGCCTCCCAAATGCCTACGAATGCCCCTAAGGACGCCCACATGCTTCCTAGGGGTAACCAAAGGCATACGCTGTGTTCCTGAAACACTTTCAGCCACACGTGGCCGCACAGAACGGCCTTGAGGCGCGGGGTCATGCTGGGTGCTTGGCCCCTCGCCAGCATCCAGGTCCAAAACTCGCCTTACACGATCCCTTCCGACGGGTAAAACGCGCCTTTCGCGGTTCACACATCGTTGAGACATATCTATGAATGTCCTGTAGCAACACAAATGCTCAAAGTCTCGCACAAGTCCAGAAAAACACGCTTTTGACGAAAGATCGCTCTTGGATGATGCGCTACTGATGCTGGCTGGAGCGAGAAGAAGGGATATCGCGCATGCGCACTTGGGTCACGCTTCAAAACAAAACAAGGCCTTGATCCGTGAACTCCCAGCATCCCCCAAGGCGTGTGATTCAAAAGTTTTAGGCTGGTAGGCCTATAAGTATTTTTCCGCGAATTTTAAAAAAAACTTTTGTATGTCGACGTAAAATACGTCCAGTCGGCACCCGAGAGACAAAAAATGTCGACGTAAAATACGTCCAGTCGGCGTAAGAGGGTTAAGTAAACATAATAACAGGTACATTGTGCAAATTTAGTTGCTAAATTCATACTCGTAAATGTGTTGACTTGTAAATATCAAATACTAAATTACTTGTACTTCAACATACACTTCAAGTAAGAAAACAGGAGGAAACACTTAATAAACAAAAAACAGAAAAAACATTGGAACCTGAGTGTATGAAAGAAAATGGCAGTGCTATTTCAGGTACACTATAAGAAAACTTCTCTCAAGCAAGTATGCAGAAAACCACCTTTCTAAATTCAATAAATTTGATTCCTAGGAAGGGGGAGGCTTTTTTCATCATTCCCATTTCTTCCAGAGTTGGAGGCGTCCAAGATGGCAGTGATTGGAAGACGCTCAGGCTAGGGGGTACCCCGTCCTTGGAGAGGTTGCTTGCGCACTTTTTGGAGGCTTGCTAACCCCCTTCCTCAGGCTGGCCAAGCCATCCCCCCCTTCACCCGGCCGCATCTTCGTGGGTAGCCGATGTCAGCCCATCTTGTATTGGTCTGCCAGTGACTGTTGCCGCTTCTTCGAGTCGAAGGGAAGCTGTGGCGTCAGCCCCATTGATGACGTCACGTATGGGATCCGTCGTTGTGTATTCCTCTGCCAGTGGCGTCAGATTCCTCTTCACACCGAGGGGAAGCCGTGACGTCACTCCCATCGATGACGTCACTCCCAGTCATCATCTGAGCACTGCCTCTCTCAGTCGTGACGTCATCTCTGCTGACCAGTTCGCTACATCTCCCTTCCATGTCATCGGAGCCTTCTCTTGCAGAACAGTCTGAGGTTATGCCAGGCAGTGCCTAAGAGGTTGGACTCTATTTTGGATGTTAAGTTGGCTACCTTGTCGGTTGAGAGGATTAGAAGGAAACTCGTTGCTTCGTCCCCGCCTCCTGCGAAGAGATCGCTTAAGGAACCAGTATTGTCTTCCTCTCCCTCTTCCGCCTCTCACCACGTCGGCATATCAAGCGTTTAAAGGCTATGGACTTTGCTCTTTCTTTGCCTACAAGGGAGGAACTACTCGGAAGTGTTTTCGAGTGTTGGTGTTTCGGAGAGTGTTAGTATATCTTCGAGAAGGAGTGTTCTAAAAATGGGCCATAGAAGTCTCGCAAGAAAGAGGTAGAGACTGCAAAAAATGACCCACTTATCTGGTAGGCAGTGCTAGAAGAAAAAAAAATGCAGTCACAATAGTTTTTGCAATATGTCTAGGAGAAAAAAAAAAAAAAAAAAAAAACTGTACTGACAGGCTTCCTGAAGCTTCAAAGGTTCCTTGAGGTGGCAAATAGGATCATAGTCAGTCTGCCCCATGGACTCAATAGTTCCCATCAGACCAGGGGATGAAAGCTCTACCATGTGGAAAGAACCTGTTCTCAGTTCGTCTGCAAGAACTTTAGATGATAAATTGAAATTGAAACCGATCTGTTAACAATAGTAGAGGGTCTCTTGCTTGGAGAGAAAATGAGAGGAAACAAGCCTTTCTTCTCTTATGTATAGTATATACGCAAGGACTGTGGTCTTGTCTAGAGAGAACTACCACAGTCCAGGTGTAAATTAAGGTCAAGACGCACCCAAGAGAAATGCTTACAGCTCTCCAACATGTGAGACTGTGCCATCATCTGGGGAGCACAACCCAGAAACTTCCTGATTCTCCTGTGGGCTCTTCAGCCAATGCTTACAGCTCTCCAACATGTGAGATGGTTCCATCATCCAAGGAGCACGACCCGGAAACTTCCTGGGTCTCTTGTAGGCTCCTCAACCAAGATCTGAGGTGTCAAGTAGAAGACTACGTCTGGGCCTAGAGGATTGAAAGCTTGACTTAATCCAGGGTTGTGGGAAAAGACAACTGTGTCCAACTGATTCCCTCTCCCAGTTGTGTAATCAAATAATTCAGTTAAGATGTCAAATGAGGAGCGAGGACTCGCATGAAAACCTACAGTGCTGCAGAGAGGTCAAAGCATAGGTCCCAAAACTGAAAAAACCTGTCTTGGAAGATGGGCCTTGCAGTTTGTCCATTCTGCAGACAACCAAAAGGTCTTGCAAAACATGTCAACTCTGCATACTCTTGGTAGCCATGTGAACATGTATATCTTGTAGACCCAATGACACCTCGTACTGACCAAAGACTGTACGGAACTGTACATAGAATTAATAAACAGGAGTACAGTGGTACCTCGAGATACGAAATTAATCCATTCCGAGGTGGCCTTCGTATCATGAGCTTTTCGTATCTTGGACCGCATTTTACATGTACAATGGCTAATCCGTTCCAAGCCCTCCAAAAACACCCCAGTAAATTTCATAATAAAGCTAAATTCACCTATAAACAATGAAATACTACTACATTCAATACCTAACTTAATACGTACTGCTAATTACCTGAAAATAAAGTGTATTAGTGTACATGGTATACAAGAAATACTGTACGTATGTAGTAAAATGTGGAAGCTTACCTTTCGAGTGAGGCTATCTCCGAAAGTGGCGACAGAGGAGGAGGACAAACGGCAGATACGTACATACACTTAACTTTACGAAACACATAAAAAAATGTAAGGAAAACATGCATAAACTAAACTTTACGAAACACATTAACATACATAAACTAAAATTTACGAAACACATTAACAAAACTGTAACACTTAACTTTACAAAAAACTAAAATTAAAATTTTTTTTTCTTTTTTTTATTTTTACATTTTTTTTTACTTTTTTATACTTAACGTAGTTTTTTTTTTTTTTTTTTTTTTTTTTTTTTTTTTTTTTTTTTTTTTTTTATATACAAAATTTCAACTTCATCACCACTTTCAGCTTTCTGTTTTTTAGTATCACTTGGTTCTTCCTTTTTGCTTACTCCTGCTAGTACTAAAGGCCTCTTCAAAAAATAACTATCCAAGGAAGATTGCTTCTGCCTACTTTTCACAATGTTCCTGAAACAACCCAAGCAAGCGTCATTGAACTGCGCAAGCATACGACCTGTGTAAGCCTTTTCGGGGTGTCTTTTTTTTTCTACAAATGATTGCACTTTATGAAAAGCAGTTAGAACATCCTTAATTTCTGCCGTTGTCAAAGGGTCGTCGTCCTCCTCGCCGCTGCTAAAGAACTCCTCTTGAACGACGTTATGTTGCATGGCCTCCAACTCCTTCAGGTCATCCGTCGTAAGCTCCTCTTGGTGCTCCTCGAGAAGGTCGATGTCGTCCTCGTCGACGACCAGCCCCATGGACTTGCTGAGTGCAACGATCTCATCAAGATCTGGTTGCAAAACAGTTTCAGGATCGTCAACTGTTTCTGAATCTGCAGCACCAGCTTTGCCCACGTCGAATCCCTCAAAGTCTCAGGCGGGTACGGCATCAGGCCAGAGTTTCCTCCACAAGGAATTAAAGGTTCGCCTTGAAACCTCCTGCTTGGTCGATGAGTCGGATGCATATCACAACATCGAAATGCTCCTTCCAAAATTCACGCAAGGTGAGGTTTGTGGTATCAGTGATGTCGAAACATCTCTTGAAAAGATGTTTCGTATACAGCTTCTTAAAAAGTTCGATATCACTTGCTGGTCCATGGGCTGGAGGAGAGGGGTGGTGTTAGGCGGAAGATAAAGAACCTTGATAAAGGAATACTCCGCTAGGATATCTTCCTCGAGGGCAGGAGGGTGAGCAGGGGCATTGTCTAACACCAGCAGGCATTTCAGAGGGAGGCGCTTCTCTTCCAAGAATTTCTTCACTGTCGGGCCAAAACACAGATTTACCCACTCCGTGAACAAAAGCCTCAATACCCAGGCTTTCGCATTAGCCCTCCACATCACTGAAAGCTTCTCCTTAAGCACTTTGTGGGCCTTAAAGGCTCGAGGAGTCTTGGAATGATAGACCAGTAGGGGTGCTTCCCACTTGCAATCCCCACCACTGGTGCGTTCGAACAAAGTGCGAGCGTAAGCCTGTCTTTCATAGGCTTATGCCCGGGTAGCTTCTCTTCCTCCGTGATGTACGTCCGACGAGGCATTTTTTTCCAAAAAAGGCCAGTCTCATCACAATTGAAGACTTGCTGAGAACTGTAGCCTTCCTTGGTCATCATCTCGTCGAACGTCTTTTTATCTTTTTAAAGGCTTCGGCTGCTTTCGTGTCCGAGCTGGCAGCCTCCCCATGCTGCACCACCAAATGGATGCCAGTCCATTTATGTAATTCTTGAACCACCCATGCGAAGCCTTGAAGTCTGGAGTTGGCGTTGATGTCCCTTCTTCTCCGTCGTCTTGGGCCTGGGCACTCAAATCGCCGAAAATAGCGCTGGCCTTGTGGGAGATTGCCGTTTCTGTTATCGTATCACCAGCGATTTCTTTGTCTTTTATCCAGACAAGAAGAAGCCTTTCCATCTCGTTGTGCACGTGGGTCCTCTTGCTGGACAAAATAGTGACGCCCTTGGAAGGTGTAGCTGCTTTGATGGCATCCTGCTTAAGGATGGTGCCTATTGTCGACGGATTTCGGTCGTATTCCTTGGCGATCACACTCAATCGCATACCAGCTTCATACTTCTTGATAATCTCCATCTTCGTTTCCAAAGAGAGCATCCTCTACTTTCTGTGAATTTCAAGTTTCTTGGAACCCATGACTACGTATATACTGTACGTTATTTACGTATAAGTATGGAGTAAAGTTCTCACACAACATGATAAAGTATACTAAAACGAAATCACTAACAAATTTACGTTAACAAACGAAATCGTTAAACGAACAAATACCGTGTGCGTACGATACAGATGATGCCGTGCAGTGGCCAAAAAAGCACGCCGCTACGTAGTACTGTAGATGCATGATGGGAGGGATGCTGACCAATGAGAAGGATCTCATGGATGAGACTAGCATCAGGAACCAATGGGAAAGCAGGAGGATGGTGGCGAGTCTACTCAGTTGGCAGCGGGCGAGTTTCAAAATTGTTATCGGTGGTCCGGGCGAATCTCGGACTTTACAGCAACAACCTTTCGTACGTAGAGCCGTAAAATTTTTCATATTAGCTTTCGTATCTCAAGTTTTTCGTAAGCTGAGCCTTTCGTATCTCGAGGTACCACTACATATAAAAAAAACTTAAAAGGCTTCATAAGAGCCAAAAAATCCTGCGGTACAGTATAGTCATCTGCAGGCCAGCCACAATCCTCTAAACAGAGGCAAACAATAGCTTGTGACTGGACGCTGGTTGAAGAGCACAACAGCTTGCTCTTTCCAAATCAACGTCGAGCAGAAAATTCTGAAACCTGACCAACTATACTATTCTTGTCCACACTGGGCAACAATCTGAGGCAATGACTCTCAGAAAGTTCTAGGGTCTCCAACTTCTTCCATGGTTCCTGTTCCAATCAAGGCAATCCTAAAACTAGACAAAATCTTTGAAAAGGAGGATAGTTCTGTTGAAGTACTTGAGGGAGTAACGCTAAGACACATGACTTTCTCTCTTCTCGATAAATCACTCCTCAAAAAGTCCTTGTACCCAAAGGAAGGGCCGTGATACTAAAGATTACTATAAAGACATCTTGACCTCTTAAGTGAAGGTGGAACCGACTACTTGTTAGTTCCCGATGGAACACCTGGCTTCACCTGACGCCCAAGAAAAGCGTTCCAAGAAAAAACAGGGGCCGAGGGTTAAGGTGCCAATCAAAAATTGTGGAATGCTTCACGATTTGAGTGTCATTCTTGTGCAGGGGCCATGCTAATCTTAAATTTGTGTCGTTCCAATTTAGAATGCGTATTACTGAAGCAAGTACTTCGATCACTAGTCGCTCAGACACTGATGCTTGGAGGGGGCCCATTGAGTCCTCCATGGACCACTGGACAAGCACTTGACACAAATTAAGAGGCATCAGCTTAGCAGGTTGAAACCCGGTGCTCGGAAAGACCACCTTTGTCGAGTGATGCTTACACTACACATTAAAACACTTCACCTTCATCAAAACAGTTTGGATGGCTGTCTAACACTACATCTCCATTGAGATGCCTTTCCAGTGGCTGTCTGTCAATACATGGACCACAGGCTCAACTGAGGGGCAACTACCTGGGGGCAAACCCCCTTGGACTCCCTTGGGCCATCAGTATGTCTTTCCAGGTTTAGAGAACTATGACAAGGACTTTAGGTCTAGGATATCTGCTTGGCCGGATAGCCACCTCCTCCAAGACTCTTTTGCTGTGGCTGTCTGTCAGTACCTTGGGCCTCCCTTGGACATTCAGTATGACTTCTTCCAGGTTTAGGGAAGTATGACAGTTACTTAGGTCTCAGAGAACAGGCCGGCCAGATAATCCCCTCCTCTACTGCACAATACCTTACTTTGCAAGGTTAATTTTGTTAATCCAGACACAAGACTAGCAATGGCATGGGAAGACGTGAGGAAGCCAGGCGTGGAAGCAAGTGGATAAAAATATAGGGTTAGTAGTAGGAGGGAAAAAGGGGTATGTCAGCTTGCACGCCTTTTAGCTACCAGAGCACATGGCGTCAGATGGTAGCTGGTGCCAGTGTGCGGTCAGCTCTGTGCATGAATGGTTGTCTGCTACAGATGCTGCCCGTGGGAGCTCGGGCATTTTTTTTTTTTCCTTTTGGCTGCTCAAAGCTCTGAGTTGGCACCAGTTGACGCCATCAAGTGCTCTTAGCAAGACCTGGTCTGAGGCTGAAGTGGGTGCTTCTGGGTGCTAAGTGTGGTATCTAGATGCATGTCATCCATGCACAGGAGACGAGGATCTTCTCAGAAATGTTCAAACTTAGTAAATGTACTGCCAAAGCGAGCACTGTGTATACACGATGTACTACTGAAGCAAATTACGAGACATATTCTCGGCCAACAATAATGTCTTCTTCCATTAATTACCCTTCTCTCATTACTCCTTTCTGTCCTTACACTTTTCAGCCCTGCAAAGGAAAGTGTGAGGGTCAGGGTAAAATGATTTACTGGCAGCAATAAGTAGACTAGGTTCAATAAACAAACATAAATTGCAAACCTTTGGCCTAAAGGAATGATGAAAAACTCAAGAATTACTTTTGAGGCAATAATTTACTGATGGCTTGCAAGTAGCCAAAGCAAGGTAAAAGTTTTGGCCCAAAGGAATGACATAAGGTGCAAGAATTACTTTTGATGGCATAACTAAGTCAGTGGCATGCAGTAGCCTTGGCAAAAAAGGCAAAAGTTTTGCTTAGCTTTTAATAGCCTAATAGAATGATAAAATATTTAAGAATTACTTTTAAGGCAATTACTATTGGTGGCTCTGATTGCCTATGCCCAGAAAACACCATTAAACAATTTAATTTTAATTTAAAGGCAAAACTATTTACTGATGGCTTGCAAGAAATCTAGGCCCAGTAACCAAAACACTGCAAAAGTTTCAGCCTAAAAGAATGGCGTAACATGAGAATTACTTTTGGGGCAGAACTATAATCGGAAGCTTGCAAGTAGCCGAAGTATATACAAGATTTGACCTAATGGATTTACTTCCAAGGCAAAATACTGTTGATACTTGATAAAAAAACCAAGGAAAACACCAAACATCCTGAGATTTCATGACGGTCACTAAATACACTTTCAGTGGATGCGTGCATCACTGATATCCAGTTATATGTAATCAGAAAATAATGATTAAGCCGCCAGTACTTGGTGTTTACATCGAGCCAAGTAGGAACAGACTGAGGTTATCTGCAAAGTCAACCCTAATAATCCCGCTAGTGGGCGGAACTAGTCACCAACACAAGACCTTTGAAGTGTTATCTGTGATTTTTTAATTCAAGCTGCCATACAAGTGGAGTAATAGCTATGTAATTACTTGGCAAGTTACTTATATTAACTAGAAGAAAACTATCATTTACCCGATGCTTGTTGATGTACATTAATATGGATGTATTTCACTCAACAAACTACAGTGACTCACCTAGTCTTGAAATGATGGAAGGACTAACAATGCTGCTTGCCTTCTTAAATTACTGTTCTGCATGTAAGTAGTGGCCTATGCTTGCACTTGTGAGACAAACAAGCCACTTACATAAGTGTCTGAATCCCTCTCCAATGCAGCTGTGATTAAAGATAAACAAGCCATTTACATGCAAAATAAGATAAAGCATGATCAATAAGTTTGTATGACAAAATTAGTTTTGCTATAAAAACTTCAATTTTCTTTGTATTTCCTCAGGCAATTGGGAGAACATCTGCTGTGAAAAGCAAAAATTGCTACAACCTACAAATGTAATGTGTGCAACTGAGCAGTTAGCAAATGGACTGAAGGAAAATATCACCAGAAGATACTCCAGTTTGAACTTCACTACTTTACTGAAAATCACTCATCGTTTATATATGTGGAGACATATTTATTTTGATAATCTTGGTGGTTGAAATGTGGAACTTCTCTTAATATTCCAGAAAAATAAAACATAAACATTACCATCAACTGTATTAATCCTATGATATGACAACATGTATTTGGAAAAAGAAAGGGGAACAAAGATTGCATCATGATGCTTAAAGCATGTTTACTATAAAGAATTAATATCTCAAAAAAAATCTGCAGTTTTTTACTCTGATACAATAGCATGGAAGAATATGTCAGAGAACTTCTTTAACTGATGTTACGCACAGGAAAAAATCCTACACTTGAGCACACCCTGCATATTTGCCCTGTAAATTGTTGTACTGTGTAAGGTCAATACAGATAAAAATGACTGCACAAGAAATAAAACAGTACTCAGCTAGTACGATTTGACTTTTCAAGGTTCTTATAAATGGAGCAAAAGCTTGTTTCATGAGATGCACACCTTTGAAACAAACTCTGAATCCAGTAGTATATACCAAAGATTCTTTTTAAAACAAATGTATTTACACTGATAAAAATCCTTGGCAGACTTGGGGCTCACCTAATCTGAGGAGGATCTCCATCCTCTTACAGCACCTTAACTGATATTTTTTGTTCAGTCAAAGTATACTTTGATGATAATTAGTGCTTCACCATATTACACATGCATAAATACATTTTCACAAAATAAAAAATAGGTAATAATTAGGAAATTGATAAGATTGTTGGCAAGTAGGATAAATGGAGATGGGTGCCAAACTAAGGAGCTCCGGCCTTCCACATCATAAAACAATTTTGTATTTTTGCCATTAATATTCAACCTACATCCCACATTATCAACTAACGAATGGCTTGCCTTTCACAAAGCAGCAGATTTACTCTAAAGTCTTTGCTTGAAATTTGTAGAATGTTCCGAAATATTTTTTCATGCAATGGAACTGGGAAAAAATTGAAAAAGATAGAAACAGAACATGTATCCCACACTTTAAAAATATTTAAAAAATATGAAAATAAAACTTAAATCTTACAGTTGCAAGCCATGACTGGATTATAAATAACTGTGTCAATCTAAACAAAGGATTGTTCATCCCATAGTCAGGATATTAATTCCCTACTTCATATAGTAACAGTAAACAACATGCTTTTATATTAGACTGTACTTGAAGTATTCCATAATTGTAATTTTGATGAAACCATTTAAACCATAATGTTTTCCAATCTACATAGTACTTCCATTATATTTAGTGAAGCATTAGTTTTGTGATCTACAGCAATTACTGCCTTCTTAAATTTATGCTAATTTCAATAAAGTATACATTTGTAGCATGAAAAGGGTTAGAAATGCATCAAGACAACAAAATTTTGGTAAATTAGAAAATCGAGGGAACTACAAAAAATATTAATGGTACAATATTTGAACAGATATTGATAAAACTGCCACTGAGTCATGAACTATCAGACTTGCTTTTTAAAAAGAAGAGCATGTTTCATGCACAAATGACCTCATGATGTCCACATAATACTAGGTTCAAAATACAATTAGCTAGAAAACTTTTTCTTATTTGGTGTTTATTATACATATCAGCAAGCTTCACAAGTATTTATCCAGCAATTTCTACATACACTGTCCTTTCTTTTGGAAATTTTATATTTTATAGAAGTACGTTTGGTTCTGTTAAATGAAAAAGAAAGTTTCTTTACACCAAGAAACAAAAATTCAACAGCTACAGTTTCTGAGGTCAACTTTGCAATACAGTTATACGTACTAAATGCCATTTTACCACCTGCCTTTGGCATACTTGTTGTATACAGCCTTGGACTATATAAAATCTCTATACAAACACACACCAAGATTGAATGTCTAACTTCCTTTGAATCTCAAATTACCTATATGCTGTGCAATATGTAATTTCTGAATCTAACTCTGATTCAGAAATTACATATCAACTGGCTCTGCCTTCTCCATTTCCAGCCTAAGTTTAAACAAAACAACCATACTGAAAGTCTTTAAAAGAAAATACCAAATTTCATAATGTAATGCATGTAACTTGTATTTTTCCTAACATACAAATATGAAGTTCTTTACATTATGACAAGTTTGCAAATGGGAACTGGATCAGCTTTTCAAACTTACTGACAATGTAGTTAACTACTGACAGGCAGGGAAAAGCCTTGCCAACCTGACAGTCTACTCCACTTTGCTGTCTGGCCCAGGTGACAGATCAGAGGGGTTGGCTTAGGTGGGCCACTCATGTATAGAACTTCAGGTATGTACTTTATTAAGAAAAATACAAATAGCTTTAAAAATTTGCTATTTGTTCCTACACAAATACAAACCTTTGTTCTTTACATTAGAACACTTATCCACTGGTTAGAGGAAATGTGGGTACTCCCTGCACTGACTGGTAGGTTCACCCAGACTGGGAATGTCATCTTCCTGGTCCATTCAAGAGCAAAGGAAGGATGACCACATACGTCTAGCTTGTTGCCCATACAGGATGTCACAGCTGCCAGACTTCTAGACCGTTAGGTAATAGGTTTATAATATAATTATTTAATCAGGCTGAAAGAACCTTGAGAAAATAAAATGTTCTTGGAGGCAATAAGACAGGCCTAAATCAATAAGGGTCTGATATATTGTATATCCCCTCTCTCACCCTTGCCAAGAGAGAAAGAGAACTTCCCTCCCTTTGCAACCAACAAAAAGACAGATGCTTTGACGAATAGCTAACCTGTACTCTCATCAGTTCAGCTCATCCATGAATTGGCATTCTAAATGTCTTAAAAGAGAGAGAGAGAGAGATGAATTCCTAACCTCTCTCTAACCAGCTGAATACCTTAGACAAGGTATTCAGAAGGTAAGCTAGCTACCCAACCCTTGAGCAGCCACTACCAGTCTGAGAAAAGTGTGTCCAAGGCCATTAAACAATGTTCCACAGGTAAAACAAACCTCTTTGCACTAAATACCTGATGATCCGACAGGTTCCTACTGAGCGTAAAGGATGATTACTAGTCTGAGTTACCTGCTCATCCTTCATACTTGGTGAGTCACAGGTCAGCAATCAACTCGAACAGAGTTAGAAAGCTAGAAAGACCCTTCCTCGACTCTCTTAGCACTAACTGAAGAAACATTG
>NC_087212.1:35490725-35524965 GCF_015104395.2 Macrobrachium nipponense
CAATGTTTCTTCAGTTAGTGCTAAGAGAGTCGAGGAAGGGTCTTTCTAGCTTTCTTACTCTGTTGAGTTGATTGCTGACCTGTGACTCACCCAGTATGAAGGGTGAGCAGGTAACTCAGACTAGTAATCATCCTTTACGCTCAGTAGGAACCTGTCGAATCATCAGGCATTTAGTCTCTCTCTCTCTCTCTCTTTTAAGACATTTAGAATGCCAATTCATGGGTGAGCTGAACTGATGAGAGTACAGGTTAGCTATTCGTCAGTGCATCTGTCTTTTTGTTGGTTGCAAAGGGAGGGAAGTTCTCTTTCTCTCTTGGCAAGGGTGAGAGAGGGGATATACAATATATCAGACCCTTATTGATTTAGGCCTGTCTTATTGCCTCCAAGAACATTTTATTTTCTCAAGGTTCTTTCAGCCTGATTAAATAATTATATTATAAACCCATTACCTAACGGTCTAGAAGTCTGGCAGCTGTGACATCCTGTATGGGCAACAAGCTAGACGTATGTGGTCATCCTTCCTTTGCTCTTGAATGAACCAGGAAGATGACATTCCCAGTCTGGGTGAACCTACCAGTTAGTGCAGGGAGTACCCACATTTCCTCCAACCAGTGGATAAGTGTTCTAATGTAAAGAACAAAGGTTTGTATTTGTGTAGGAACAAATAGCAAATTTTTAAAGCTATTTGTATTTTTCTTAATAAAGTACATACCTGAAGTTCTATACATGAGTGGCCCACCTAAGCCAACCCCTCTGATCTGTCACCTGGGCCAGACAGCAAAGTGGAGTAGACTGTCAGGTGTGGCAAGGCTTTCCCTGCCTGTCACTAGTTAACTACATTGTCAGTAAGTTTGAAAAGCTGATCCAGTTCCCATTTGCAAACTTGTCATAATGTAAAGAACTTCATATTTGTATGTTAAGAAAAATACAAGTTACATGCATTACATTATGAAATTTGGTATTTTCTTTTAAAGACTTTCATTATGGTTGTTTTGTTTAAACTTAGGCTGGAAATGGAAAAGGCAGAGCCAGTTGATATGTAATTTCTGATTCAGAGTTAGATTAATAGAATTGCACAGCATATAGGTAATTTGAGATTCAAAGGAAGTTAGACATTCAATCTTGGTGTGTGTTTGTATAGAGATTTTATACAGTCCAAGGCTGTATACAACAAGTATGCCAAAGGCAGGTGGTAAAACGGCATTTAGTACATATAACTGTATTGCAAAGTTGACCTCAGAAACTGTAGCTGTTGAATTTTTGTTTCTTGGTGTAAAGAAACTTTCTTTTTCATTAAACAGAACCAAACGTACTTCTATAAAATATAAATTTCATGTATGACACTTACCTGGCAGGTATATATAATTAAATTAACTATATATATACCTGCCAGGTAAGTATACATGAAACTTTGTTATATCATAATAACGTCATTTTCATGTATGACACTTACCTGGCAAGTATATATATAGCTAATTTAATTATATATACCTGCCAGGTAAGTATACATGAAACTTTGTTATAGTATCATAATAACGTCATATTTCCAAAAGAAAGGACAGTGTATGTAGAAATTGGTGGATAAATACTTGTGAAGCTTGCTGATATGTATAATAAACATCAAATAAGAAAAAGTTTTCTAGCTAATTGTATTTTGAACCTAGTATTATGTGGACATCATGAGGTCATTTGAGCATGAAAGATGCTCTTTTCTTTTTAAAAAGCAAGTCTGATAGTTCATGACTCTGTGGCAGTTTTATCAATATCTGTTCAAATATTGTACCATTAATATTTTTTGTAGTTCCCTTGATTTTCTAATTTACCAAAATTTTGTTGTCTTAATGCATTTCTAACCCTTTTCATGCTACAAATGTATACTTTATTGAAATTAGCATAAATTTGAGAAGGCAGTAATTGCTGTAGATCACAAAACTGCTTCACTAAATATAATGGAAGTACTGTGTAGATTGGAAGACATTATGGTTTAAATGGTTTCATCAAAATTACAATTATGGAATACTTTTAAGTACAATCTAATATAAAAGCATGTGGTTTACTGTTACTATATGAAGTAGGGAATTAATATCCTGACTATGGGATGAACAATCATTTGTTTAGATTGACACAGTTATTTATAATCCAGTCATGGCTTGCAACTGTAAGATTTAAGTTTTATTTTCATATTTTTTAAATATTTTTAAAGTGTGGGATACATGTTCTGTTTCTTTATCTTTTTCAATTTTTTCCCAGTTCCATTGCATGAAAAAATATTTCGGAACATTCTACAAATTTCAAGCAAAGACTTTAGAGTAAATCTGCTGCTTTGTGAAAGGCAAGCCATTCGTTAGTTGATGATGTGGGATGTAGGTTGAATATTAATGGCAAAAATACAAAATTGTTTTATGATGTGGAAGGCCGGAGCTCCTTAGTTTGGCACCCATCTCCATTTATCCTACTTGCCAACAATCTAATCAATTTCCTAATGATTACCTATTTTTTATTTTGTGAAAATGTATTCATGCATGTGTAATATGGTGAAGCACTAATTATCATCAAAGTATAGTTTGAGTGAACAAAATATATCAGTGAAGGTGCTGTAAGAGGATGGAGATCCTCCTCAGATTAGGTGAGCCCCAAGTCTGCCAAGGATTTGTATCAGTGTAAATACATTTGTTTTAAAAAGAATCTTTGGTATATACTACTGGATTCAGAGTTTGTTTCAAAGGTGTGCATCTCATGAAACAAGCTTTTGCTCCATTTATAAGAACCTTGAAAAGTCAAATCGTACTAGTTGAGTACTGTTTTATTTCTTGTGCAGTCATTTTTATCTGTATTGACCTTACACAGTACAACAATTTACAGGGCGAATATGCAAGGTGTACTCAAGTGTAGGATTTTTTCCTGTGCGTAACATCAGTTAAAGAAGTTCTCTGACATATTCTTCCATGCTATTGTATCAGAGTAAAAAGCTGCAGATTTTTTTTGAAAGAGATATTAATTCTTTATAGTAAACATGCTTTAAGCATCATGATGTAATCTTTGTTCCCCTTTCTTTTTCCAAATACAGGTTGTCATATCATAGGATTAATACAGTTTATGGTAATGTTTATGTTTTATTTTTCTGAAATATTAAGAGAAGTTCCACATTTCAACCACCAAGATTATCAAAATAAATATGTCACCACATACTATATAAATGACAAGTGATTTTCAGTAACATGTAGTGAAGTTCAAACTGGAGTATCTTCTGGTGATATTTCCTTCAGTCCATTTGCTAACTGCTCAGTTGCACACATTACATTTGTAGGTTGTAGCAATTTTTGCTTTTCACAGCAGATGTTCTCCCAATTGCCTGAGGAAATACAAAGAAAATGGAAGTTTTTATACCAAAACTAATTTTGTCATACAAACTTATTGATCATGCTTTATCTCATTTTGCATGCAAACGGCTTGTTTATCTTTAATCACAGCTGCATTGGAGAGGGATTCAGGCACTTATGTAAGTGGCTTGTTTGTCTCACAAGTGCAAGCACAGGCCACTACTTACATGCAGAACAGTAATTTAAGAAGGCAAGCAGCATTGTTAGCCCTTCAATCATTTCAAGACTGGGTGAGTCACTGTAGTTTGTTGAGTGAAATACATCCATATTAATGTACATCAACAAGCATCGGGTAAATGATAGTTTTCTTCTAGTTAATATAAGTAACTTGCCAAGTAATTACATAGCTATTATTCCACTTGTATGGCAGCTTGAATTAAAAAATCACAGATAACACTTCAAAGGTCTTGTGTTGGTGACGAGTTCCGCCCACTAGCGGGATTATTAGGGTTGACTTTGCAGATAACCTCAGCCTGTTCCTACTTGGCTCGATGTAAACACCAAGTACTGGCGGCTTAATCATCATTTTCTGATTACATATAACTGGATATCAGTGATGCACGCATCCACTGAAAGTGTATTTAGTGACCGTCATGAAATCTCAAGATGTTTGGTTTTTTCCTTGTTTTTTTTTTTATCAAGTATCAACAGTATTTTGCCTTGGAAGTAAATCCATTAGGTCAAATCTTGTATATACTTTGGCTACTTGCAAGCTTCCGATTATAGTTCTGCCCCAAAAGTAATTCTCATGTTACGCCATTCTTTTAGGCTGAAACTTTTGCAGTGTTTTGGTTACTGGGCCTAGATTTCTTGCAAGCCATCAGTAAATAGTTTTGCCTTTAAATTAAAATTAAATTGTTTAATGGTGTTTTCTGGGCATAGGCAATCAGAAGCCACCAATAGTAATTGCCTTAAAAGTAATTCTTAAATATTTTATCATTCTATTAGGCTATTAAAAGCTAAGCGAAACTTTTGCCTTTTTTGCCTAGGCTACTGCAAGCCACTGACTTAGTTATGCCATCAAAAGTAATTCTTGCACCTTATGTCATTCCTTTAGGCCAAAACTTTTACCTTGCTTTGGCTACTTGCAAGCCATCAGTAAATTATTGCCTCAAAAGTAATTCTTGAATGTTTCATCATTCCTTTAGGCCAAAGGTTTGCAATTTATGTTTGTTTATTGAACCTAGTCTACTTATTGCTGCCAGTAAATAATTTTACCCTGACCCTCACACTTTCCTTTGCAGGGCTGAAAAGTGTAAGGACAGAAAGGAGTAATGAGAGAAGGGTAATAAATGGAAGAAGACATTATTGTCGGCTGAGAATATGTCTCATAATTTGCTTCAGCAGTACATCGTGTATACATAGAGCTCGTTTTGGCAGTACATTTACTAAGTTTGAACATTTCTGAAAAGATCCTCGTCTCCTGTGCAGGGATGACATGCATCTAGATACCACGCTTCAGCACCCAGAAGCACTCACTTCAGCCTCACACCAGGTCTTGCTAAGAGCACTTGATGGCGTCAACTGGTGCCAACTCAGAGCTTTGAGCAGCCAAAAGGAAAAAAAAAATGCCCGAGCGCCCACGGGCAGCATCTGTAGCAGACAACCATTCATGCACAGAGCTGAGAGCACACTGGCACCATCTACCATCTGACACATTGTGCTCTGGTAGCTAAAAGGCGTACAAGCTGACATACCTCTTTTTCCCCTCTTACTTACTACCTTCTTACTACTAACCCTATATTTTTATCCACTTGCTTCCACGCCTGGCTTCATGTCTTCCCATGCCATTGCTAGTCTTGTGTCTGGATTAACAAAATTAACCTTGCAAAGTAAGGTATTGTGCAGTAGAGGAGGTGATTATCTGGCCCGCCTGTTCTCTGAGACCTAAGTAACTGTCATACTCCCCTAAACCTGGGAGAAGTCATACTGAATGTCCAAGGGAGGCCCAAGGTACTGACAGACAGCCACAGCAAAAGAGTCTTGGAGGAGGTGGCTATCCGGCCAAGCAGATATCCTAGACCTAAAGTCCTTGTCATAGTTCTCTAAACCTGGAAAGACATACTGATGGCCCAAGGGAGTCCAAGGGGGTTTGCCCCAGGCAGTTGCCCCTCAGGTGAGCCTGTGGTCCATGTATTGACAGACAGCCACTGGAAAGGCATCTCAATGGAGATGTAGTGTTAGACAGCCATCCAAACTGTTTTGATGAAGGTGTAGTGTTTTAATGTGTAGTGTAAGCAACACTCGACAAAGGTGGTCCTTCCAAGCACCGGGTTTCAACCTGCTAAGCTGATGCCTCTTAATTGGTGTCAAGTGCTTGTCCAGTGGTCCATGGAGCACTCGGTGGGCCCCCTCCAAGCATCAGTGTCTGAGCGACTAGTGTTCGAAGTACTTGCTTCAGTAATACACATTCTAAATTGGAATGACACAATTTCATACTTTCAACTTACCTGTCAGATATATACTTAGCTATAGACTCCGTCGGCCCCGATAGAAATTCGAATTTCGCGGCACACGCTACAGGTAGGTAGGTCAGGTGATCTACCGGCCTGCCGCTGGGTGGCAGGAATAGGAACTATTACCTTCTAAGGACAGATTTTCTCTGTCGCTGGGAATGTAAACAATACGTTTGCTTTCCCTCCTGATTTGATTTTCGTGTTTCTTCGCCATTGATCTTCTGGGCTAACTTTTACAGGGAAGTAATGGATCTTTGGTTCGGCATACGCTTTTGTTAACTTTTAGTCATTTTTTGATAAAATTAACTTCGAAAATTTTGAAGATTACATTACGTGTAACTACCAAAGTTTTCGGTAGACACTCAACACTTTCAAGAAAGGGAATTACTTATATTTATTCATTAATACAAATAAGTGTTAGAATTTGATTGAGGAAATGTATATCTTTCTTCCTAGTTGGGGAAGTCAGAGAAGTAACTACCTTGACCATTGGTTCTTCTATGGCATAAACAGGCTCATTTGAGGGAAAACGAACCTGCAGTTGATTCACCAGATTCAAACTGGGATCCTTATGATGAAACCGTGAATGATAATTTGTCTGATGAATTGTTTAATTCAAGTGACGATGACTCAAGTAATTTTGAAGGATTTTAAATACATATTTACTATTAAATACAATTTTTTTGATTTTATTTAAAGTGATAAGATTTTCATACCATAAAATGTTTTTGAACAATACCCCGGTAAATACAAAACTGTCAGAGTGAACGCATCCTTCTCAATTACTGTACTAAAAATAGCTACGCAATGTTTACACTTGCTGTGCGATTGGGGTTTCTTCAAGTTACTTTGATTTGTTTCATTTTATTTAAGGTAATGGATGTTCTAATGTATTATTTCTGGGCTCAGCTCGTGTCGCTGCGCGAAATATCCTTTAATCTATTATTTCTAGGGTAAATGTACTAACACATACCAGAGAATAATAAAAAAAAATAAAGAAAAAGGTCAGTTATAACTGACTCGCTCACCCTCCAAGAGGGTGTCGGTATGAACACTAGGACGAGTGAGACCACTACCACGAGCCAAATGCCAATAGAAATCTCCCACTACAAAAACCCTCCATGAGGAGAGCCGACCCACAGAGTGAGCAGCTCGTACTACTACTACTCCATCCCATGCTGCCGACTGCTGCGCCTCTGGTGGCCATCCTTTTCAGTTAGCGCACACGAGTCACACGTGCTATTTTTCTCTCTGTGTTTTTTGTGCCCTTTCGTTGGATTTATCTATAATGGAGCGTGCAGCTATCGCAGCAGCTAAGTTAAGTACTCAGTATTTATGGTTAGTTGGTTTTTTCCGGCCATGAGGCAGTATTTGCCGTTTTTAGGTATAAATACGAACTCTGGGTCGGAAGCATGGCAGCATGGTTCTGCCTCGTGGTGGGTTCGTTCTTGGTCTCCCATACCTAGAACATCCCCTTATCTGTGTACGTTCTATATTAATTATCCGTTTTACTTAGGGTACTGTCTACTCAGGTTTGTCATGCATGCATGTCTTTTACCTTATGTAGGCTTCTTCTTTCCAGACCCTAGTCCCGGCTCTTAGTATCGGCCTCTGACTAGCTTTGAGTGGTAGACTTTCCTTCGGGTTAGTCGTACACTCCTGGATTTTTTCTCCTACTATATTGTTTTCTTTCTTTTCTTTTATTTTTATTTTTTTGTACCATGTTATTTTGTTATGGTTAGGTTATTAGGCGTCTGGCTTAGCCTAGGTCCTGGCTCATTGAGCCTATACTACCGCTCATCAGTTCGGTTGCTCCCCTATAGCATCTCTCTGATCAGTTGGTTTTGGCCCAGTGGGCCTATATGCTACTGCTTTTCAGCTCAGTTGCTTCCCGATAGCATCTCTCTGATCAGTTGGTTTGTCCTAGGCTTAGTTGTCTTGTTTTGGTCTTACCGCCTCGTGGTCACTACGCGTCACGAGACAGCCAGACGCCTGCCATCACCTTCCCCCCCCTCCCTCCCTCTTCCATAGAGTCGGGGGAGGGTGGGTCGGTCTGCCCTTGCTCGCTCCACATACCCGAGCCTGCTTCCCTCTCTCCCCCCAGGCGGAGGGGCCAGGGAGACGGGACAGACCCAGACTGGACTCGACCTCTCCGGCTTCTCGGTCCGGCCGGGTGGTAATGTGGTGGGGGGTACTGGCCTTTCCCCCCATCCGTTGCTTCCTTGTCGCTCCGTGTTCGCTCGAGCCTGTATGTCTTCTCGCTCTTTCCCACCTTACTAGGGCTCCTTTCCTGATCGGAGTCCTGGCATCCAGCGGAAAGATGTTAGTCCACCCAGTAGAGTGGACCGGAACATACAGTGGGTCCCTGCTAACCTTTACGTATTGCTGAGTTACTACACTCCGCTACGCACTGGAACTTGGTCCGGTTGCGTTTGAGTTTTAGGTTTAAGTGTTATTAGATTAACTATAAGTTTATCTTAAGTACCTTAAACCTTCCCCCCCTCCCTTACGTGTCTTACCGGATCTCTCCGGGATTATAGCCTATTCAGGCGAAGCAGGGAGGGGTTATGCCCAAATTTTTTCCGAGCTCCGGCATGCAACGGAGTCTTCTGTCCTTTAGCCTGTAAGTGATATTCTTTAGATACTCATGTGTCTTCCCACTTACAGGCCACCAACTGTGAGCATCCGGGATGCGCCGCCACACTTCAGGACCCATGTGGACACGAAGTTTTGCCGGTCCCCATGCTCCATGCGCGACTCTGCACGGGGACATCCAGGTCTGGTACCATGAGACGTGTACCATATGTTACGATCTGGTGAGCCAGCTTTTAGAAGGGTAAGTATTCCATCTCCGGTTAGATGCTCCGCTTCTGTTTTAATGCTTAAGTTTGCATCATTCACTTAACTTAAGGCATCTAAGTTTAAGTTATTCTTTACTTTTAGTTTTTTAAGTTTTAAGTGATTCTTAAATCTAATCTACGCCCTCTCTTCCAGGCACCGGCAGTGAGGGATACCGCACTGGCAACCCTGCGGGCCTGGGTCGGCGGTTTTGGGAAGAACGCCGCCAAGGGTATGCCCTATATCTTAGAGAAGCGGTTGGCGCTGTTAATCTTCCCCGGAGGCAAGGCGACAGGATACGTCGACCCAGTAGAGGCGGCCCCGACTATCGCCTTCATCCAACAACAGCTGGCTGCCTCATTAACTGACCAAGACCAGGATATCTCCACGGACGTCGCGACTTTAGATATTAATGTGGAACCTATGGTAGGGTGAGACGACCTGTTGGTCGAGGTAGGTAGGGTGGACACCCAAGGGTCACCCTTGGGCGTAACTGTTCTTCTACTCCTGCAACCACTCCATCCTTCCAAGGCTTTACAGGTGATGAATTGTATACTCCTCCTGACGCTTCGGTTAGACCTAAGGTCAAGGGTCAAGCAGTGAAATCCTTGACTAAGACGTCGTCGTCGTCTAAGAAGACGACTTCGGCTTCATCCTCCTCGCGTAAGTCTCCGGCTGGGAATCCCGGAGCAGACAGGTCTAAAGCTTCTAGCTCCGGCTCTAAGTCCTCGAGGAGTAAATCCTCCAGAGAGAGATCTCGCACCCCGGCAGAGTCACCAGTTCCGCTACCCTTGGTTCCGATTCAGCCGACCCCTCCACCTCCGCAGCAGCTCCGGCCTTGGACTCCAATGCTGGCCTGTTGCAACAGGTGGGCGACCTGGTTGGGTCCCTAAAGAGTAGCATGGAACAAATGATCTCTCGTTTGTCGGATAGGATTACTTCCCAGGACTCCATTATAGCCGGACTGAGAGAAGCCCCTCTAGCCTCTCCTCCACTTTCCAATACGAGTGGAACTCAGCTTCCTCCGTATGACTCGCTACCTCCGTTCTCGATGAACAATCCATGGAGAGTAGCGTCATACGCCCCCCTTCCAAGACGGTCTCATTTCTATACCGGAATTTGGAACTCGAAGGATAGAGGACTTCGAGTTCTACCCGGAAGACCTTCAGCCTCCGTTCATAGGCTACGCAAGGCTTACAGCTTCAGCCATGGTTCGGGATGATAGGGTACCAAAGGAGACAGTCCTCTATTCACGAGACCAGGCTCAGAGAGAATGGCTCAGGTGTTTAGAGGACATGGATTGTTCTAATACCAAGATACAACCTTTTAAGAGTCCCTTTACCATTTTCACAATGGATGAGAGTACCCCGCTCCCGTTCCTGACAAAGATCGCGAGGTCTAACATCCCAGCGGCCCAGAGGGGGAACCATGCCTCAATTGAAGGAAGCAGATCCCCACATCTCCGTTGCTCCCCTCAGCCGGAGAATTGTGGGAAGACTTGCCGAACACCTTCTCAGCTGGCAAACTCAAACCGGACTGTGCTATGGAGCAGTTTGGTGAAAAGCTACCCAGGCTCCCAGATAGCCTTATTCAGGCTGAATTTGACGCGAAATCGCGATTAGCCAGGTCAATTAACTCTATGGCTATGACCGAGGTAGCAACCATAGCCTATGGCTCAGAACCGCTTTTTAAACTCATGACCAAATCCCTGACTCAAACGGTACAGTCGGATATGTTTGAGTTTGCCACTGCTAGAACGAATTGTAGGAAGCATGTCCTACAAGAGGCAACCATTCGACACGAGCCGAATAGGTACTCTCGTCTAACATCTGGGGAGCAGATCTCTTCCCAGAAGCTATGGTGAAGGAAGTCCAGTCAGAGGCTACGAGGCTGGAACCAGAGCCTTAAGGACCGTTGGGGCCTTACGGCTAAGAGGAGGCAAGACTTAACACCTAAAGGTAAGGGACAGAGGAAACCTAGGCGTTTCCATCCTTACCAGCAGCAGCCACGCTTTCCTCAGCAAGTTCCAGCGGTGCCCTTAGTGCAAACAGCCCAACCTTCCACTTCTAAAGCTCAATCACAACAATTTATGTGATATCCCCTCAGCCTCAGCCCTCCACCTCTTACGCCATCTCTCCAGCTTACAATCAAGCCTTCGAGAGTCAAGCTTCACAGAAGTATGACCGCTCGGGTAAGGGAGGCAGAGGTAAGCATTCCTTTCGTGGGAGAGGGTCGGAGCCCTTTAATGGGGAGAAAGCACTTCAGAGGAGGCCGAGGCGGTTACCAGAACCAATGAAGAACTTCAGGTAGGAGGGAGGCTGTTTCACTTCGCCACCAGGTGGAACTTCAGCGAATGGGCTCAGAGCATAGTGTCAAAAGGCCTGGGTTGGAGCTGGTTGACGAACCCACCTCCATCCAGACCTTTCCGTCAACTTCCTTCCAAGGAATTGACAGAGTACGCAGAGGACCTCCTTCAGAAGGATCTATAGCGAGAGTCAAGAGATTAAAATTTCAAGTCGCTTGTTCAGCGTGCCAAAGAAAGGCTCACAAAAAAGAAGGGTAATCTTAGACTTGTCCCGCGGTTAAACTTAGCCATCCGCTGCTACAAGTTCAAGATGCTCACGATCTCGCAGGTGCGGACCTTACTTCCCCGTGGGGCCGTCACCACCTCTATCGATCTTACAGACGCCTACTATCATATCCCTATTGCAAGACACTTCCGTCCATATCTGGGTTTCAAGATAGGAGACCAGGCATTCTCCTTCAAGGTAGTTCCCTTCGGAACTCAACGTGGCACCCAGGGTGTTCACGAAACTAGCGGAAGTGGTAGTGCAACAACTCAGGTCTCAAGGATTATGGTAGTAGCGTATCTCGACGATTGGTTGATCTGGGCTTCAACAGTCGAGGAATGCAACAGAGCTACACTGAAAATGATTCAGTTTCCTGGAATATCTAGGCTTCAAGATAAACAGGACCAAGTCGAAGACTCCACTCCAGAGTCAACTTTCAGTGGTTGGGCATTCAATGGAATCTATCCTCCCATACTCTGTCGATTCCATCACCAAAAGGAAAGAAATAGCGAAGTCAGTCAGCAATTTCTAAGTCACAAACCTGGCGTCAAGGAGGGCTCAGGAGAGGATCCTGGGTTCTCTCCAGTTTGCATCAGTGACGAACGTCTTAATGAAAGCCAAACTGAAAGACCTAACCAGATCTGGCGCTCACGAGCAAATGTCAGGTCCAGGGACAAAGAAACTATCCTCCAGTCCCTCTGATTCTAAAGAATCGACTTCGGCCGTGGGCGAAAGTCAAGAATTTGTCAGTTCAGTACCCCTTCAGTTCCCCACCTCCACCAGGGATCACCATCCACACAGACGCGTCCTTAAGCGGTTGGGGAGGGTATTCCCAGGTCAAAAAGGTTCAAGGAACTTGGTCACCTCAGTTCAGTCAGTTCCATATAAAACGTACTGGGAGGCGAATGGCAGTGTTCTTGACTCTAAAAAGGTTGCGCCCACCAAAGTACTCCCACATAAAGCTAGTTCTGGACAGCGCAGTGGTAGTACATTGTATAAACAGAGGAGGACTCCAAGTCACGTCATCTAAATCATGTCATGGTAGCCATCTTCTCCCTGGCAGACAAGTTCAGTTGGCATCTCTCCTCCACTCACATAGCTGGAGTGAGAAACGTCATAGCAGACGCGTTATCCCGATCAGTGCCCCTAGAGTCGGAATGGTCACTGGACAACAGTTCGTTCCAATGGATCCTTCAAAGATTCCAGGGCTACAGGTGGATCTCTTCGCATCTCAAGCGAATCACAAGCTGCCGTGTTATGTAGCCCCCAACCTGGACCCTCTGGCCTATGCCACGGACGCCCTGGCTCTAGACTGGAACAACTGGAAGAAGATTTATGTCTTTCCTCCAGTGAATCTTCTCATGAAAGTTTTAAACAAAAAACTCAGGACATTCAAGGGTCAAGTGGCTCTAGTAGCCCCAGACTGGCCGAAGAGCAATTGGTATCCCCTAATTCTGGAACTGGGCCTTCGTCCTCTTCGGATCCCCAATCCCAGGCTCTCCCAGTCAGTACAAACGAAGACTGTGTTCGCTTCCTCAGGGATTCTCAAAACCCTAACTTTATGGATTTCATGAAGTTTGCGGCAAAAGAGATGACGAATATTGACCCTCAGAATATTCTCTTCTTGGAATCCGATAAAAAGGGATTCAACTTTGAGACAGTATGATGCTGCTGTCAAAAAGTTAGCAATCTTCCTGAGAGAATCAGATATTAGAATCATGACAGTTTAATTCAGCTATATCCTTTTTCAGATCCTTATTTGAAAAAGGAAAAATTTAGCAGCTAGCACGATTACGACAAACAAGTCAGCCTTGAAAAGATATTTCAATTTGGGTTCAACATAGACTTGACAGATTCCTACTTCTCGTCTATTCCTAAGGCATGTGCTAGACTTAAGACCTTCTGTAAGGCCTACGTCAGTTTCATGGTTCTTAAACGATGTTCTAAAACTGGCTTCAGAAACCGATAATGACACATGCTCGTTTATAATGCTCTTAAGAAAAACCCTGTTTTTATTAAGCTTAGCTTCAGGAGCAAGAATTTCAGAACTGTCGGCTTTATCCAGAGATCCGGATCATATTCAATTCCTTCCCACAGGGGAAGTCCTACTTCTCCGGAACGTAGCTTTTAGCAAAGAATGAAGATCCTTTGATGAGGTGGGAACCTTGGAAGGTACTACCCCTTCCCACAAGATGTATCTCTTTGCCCAGTTACAACCTTACGAGCCTTTCTGTCCAGACCTCCTCATCCTCATCGGGTCCCCTCTTTAGAGGGAAAAAGGTGGAACTTTATCCATTAAAGGCATCAGGCAACAAATCCTGTACTTTATTAAGCAAGCCAATCCTGACTCTTTTCCCGAAAGCACATGATGTCAGGGCAGTAGCCACCTCAATTAATTATTTCCAAACATATGACTTCGATGAGTTGAAAAAGTATACCGGATGGAAATCGCCGACAGTGTTCAAACGTCATTACCTTAGTCCTTGGAAGCTCTGAAATTTTCAGCAGTAGCAGCGGGTAACATAGTTTCCCCTGACTCTAGTTAATTTGTAGTAGAAGATTCAGTCCTCCTTTCTACCTGCCTCACCCAACAGTTCGTCTATTCCTGCCGTGTTCATTTACATTCACCTTGTGTCTTAGCTGCTTTTATGATGATGTAGTGGGTGCCCCTTATTTTTTTTGCTAGGGACACTCACAGATGATTATAGATATTGATCTCATGGATGGTACCCCCTTATTTTTATGCTAGGGGATACATCTTATTTATAATGGTTACGGGTTTTGTATATTAAGTCATATACTTCCTTATATTTATCATTGTTGATTAATTTGTTCATTTGATTATTTTAATTGCTATTATATTTTTGATACATGCCTTTACACAGATACCATTTTTGTTACATGTAAGCCATTTTACCTCTGTACATATGTAAATTACCTTATGATAAGAAACATGATTAGAATTAAGTGTAATTTAGCATATTTCTATTTTTTGTATCACTGTGTATTTGTATCTTTTTAGCAATTATATTCTTTTTATATTTATTTTCTCTTTTATTTGAGACCTATTCTGATTTTTTTATTTTATTTACTTTTGTTTGTTTACAATCTTGTGCTATTTCTCTGGGTACGATTTCGCGCAGCGACACGAGCTGAGCCCAGAAAAGGGTTTGATTTTGACGTAAGGAATTTTTTTTAATTCTATTTCTATTTTCCCCTGGGCGATTGGCTCGTGTCGCCAGCGAAATCCCACCCTACCCATCCCTTCGCCCAAGATTGTCTGCTAACTTCAGGATGGCCACCA
Organism: Macrobrachium nipponense; assembly: GCF_015104395.2. Classification (NCBI taxonomy): domain Eukaryota; kingdom Metazoa; phylum Arthropoda; class Malacostraca; order Decapoda; family Palaemonidae; genus Macrobrachium; species Macrobrachium nipponense. The sequence continues at coordinate 35,505,274 of NC_087212.1, forward strand.
GAGGCGCAGCAGTCGGCAGCATGGGATGGAGTAGTAGTAGTACGAGCTGCTCACTCTGTGGGTCGGCTCTCCTCATGGAGGTTTTTGTAGTGGGAGATTTCTATTGGCATTTGGCTCGTGGTAGTGGTCTCACTCGCCTAGTTGTTCATACCGACACCCTCTTGGAGGGTGAGCGAGGTCAGTTATACTGACCTTTTTCTTTATTTTATTTATTCTCTGGTATGTGTTAGTACATTTACCCTAGAAATAATAGATTAAAGGATATTTCGCTGGCGCCACGAGCCAATCGCCCAGAAATAGATTTTTCCTTACGTCAAAATCCCTTTATTGTCGTATTACAGTGTGAAATGTTTTTAATACTGGTATTTACATACATAGTTACCTCAACAAGGCTGTCATTGTTATAAGCCAACTGTAAAGCTTGGATTCCTGTACCGATATGCCAAAATTATAAAGATTCACTTTTTGTTACCGGTAGATAAGTCGACCCCCTAATTTTGGCATGATTTTTTGGGGCTAAAGGGTCGACTTATACGCCGAAATATACGGTATATACGCTTCCTTTAGAAGCTTTATTAGCTCTTGTGTTAACGAGCAATTAGAGTATTAACAGTACTAGTAGTTGTTGCATCCTCATCACCTTCTTACTTCACAGAATCTACAATTTCATATTTGCAAATTGAAGATAAATGGATGTAGCTTAAATGCGAGCTCTTAAAAGGTAAGAAGTGAATATAGTGTTCCCCATTGCAATAGAGGGTGCGTCTGATCGGCTCTGTCTCGCTCCCAGGTCTAGACCTCTTCCAAGCTCACAGGCCCAGAGGAGAAGGAATGTCGAAAGCCTTACGGAGGTTATGGAGAATCCCCACCGATCAGGCGTCCCCTCTGTAGAACGTCCCAGACTGCCAGGGATAGCCATTGGGAAGGCATCCTAATTCAATGTGTTCCCCTTATTATTATTGTCTCGACGAATAAGGAGAAGAAGATTCAACGGCGTAGATTAAATGAAGATGCAAGATAATCTCGTCATGGGTATCAGAACCTCAAAAAGACTGCTAAAATATGATATCATTCGATAGCAAGTGGTGGTAGAGGCATTGCCCTATCCTGTTTTCGTCCCCGTACAACAAGACGTGGGCTCTATCCCATGGGGGTTTGAAATGATTTTTTTTTTTCAACAATTCCTCATCGGTACATTTATATGAAAATATATCTATTCGGGGAAGAAACGAATTAGATATTAAAGAAATATTTTGTTGATCAAATGATTATCAATCTCGTTTAGTGATTAAACATTATAATAACTTTTAAGCTTCTAGCTTATTCGAGCACCAGGAGTATTTCGAGCAACGATACTCCTCCTTGGTGCCAGGAGTATTCGGAACGAGATACTCCTGCCAGGCGCCAGGAGTATTCCGAGCACGATACTCCTTCTAGGCGCAAGGAGTATTCGGAACGCGATACTCCGGCCAAGCACCAGGAGTATTTCGAGCAGATTTTTTCTCCTAGGCGCCAGGAGTATTCGGAACGCGATACTCCTGCCAGGATCCAGGAGTATTCTGAGTACGATATACTCCTCCTAGGCCCCGGAGTATTCTGAGCTCGATACTCCTCCCAGGCCCCGGGAGGTATTCTGATCACGATACTCCTCCTAGGCGCCAGGAGTATTCGAAACGCGATACTCCTGCCAGGCGCCAGGAGTATTCAGATCATGATGCTCCTCCCAGGCGCCAGGAGTATTCGGAACGCAATACTCCTGCCAGGCGCCAGGAGTATTCGGAACGCAATACTCCTGCCAGCCGCCAGGAGTATTCCGAGCACGATACTCCTTCCAGGCGCCAGGAGTATTCTAGGCAAGATACTCCTGCTTAGAGCCAGGCATTTTTTCTCCTACAAGAAGAGCCTGACAACAACCAGGAGTCCTCCAGCGAAAGGTGAAAGACATTCGAGGCTTCTCCTGATAGGGACGGGAGTTGTCGCACAGGCGGCCGTCGCCCTTGTCAGGATAGTCTTAATGCAATAAAGGCAAGAGCAAGTTCGGCCTTTTCCTGGCAGGGACTCAAGATGTAGCACAGGCGACCGTACCCTTGTCAGGTTAGAGTCGGTACTGCTAAAAGCTCTTCACCTTACGAAAGCAGGCGCTCTCCTCCGGTTGCTCATTCTTCTCCCAACTTGATGGACAGGAAATGGAAGATAGATCGGAATTGGAAGCCAATAAGGGGGCAGGTCTCTCAGTTTATAAGACCTTAGCGACCTTTTTTTATTGGAAAAAATTAGTTCATTACTAATGAAGACGATATTAAAATCTTCCCTTCTAAAATAATGCAACCAACCATTTAGAGGCTCTTCCAGATAATAGAGGCGTAGAATACAGCCTTATATATAAGAGATTAAAAATTTGAGGGATTCTCTTCGATCCTAGGGTTTTCATTGCGATCTCTTTCGACTAATACTAATTCGTGTTTATTGACGAAAAGAACGAAAAGGGCAAGATTTCCATTCTCTCTCTGCATCGGAGAGGAAAGAATGTAGTAAGAAACGACTACTGAATGACAAGTCATATACGCATAGCATAGTTGCCTTTGTGGTTCGCTACGGAATTATCTATATCCTTACATCATGGCTTAGGTTTCGGAATGAGATTTGGTTAGGCTTAAACATTAAATTAAATTATTGTCTTAATGGAAGGGATAAGTTTTAAGCTAACATAAATAAAAATGTTCCTATTGTCTTGCCTTTTGCTAAGAAGCTTTCAATAAGAAAGATATAACCTTTCAATGCTGTTTACCGTAGGTAACATTATTAAAGGATTCTAACGCAGCAGAACATTATATTATATAATGCTCTCATGCTTACGAAAGCATGGCTTATTAGAATACATGCTTAGTGAGAAGATGGATGTAGTAGAGAATTCACTTTATGACTACGGTATGGTCAAGTCTTTCGAGAAATGCACACAACCTTTTTAGAATCGGATATTGCTCAAGAGAAGATGGATGAGTGGGATGGGAAACATTCTCTTCGTGGCAGAAATGGTTTCCCTGAATGGACTAAACTGCGTATATAAGAGTTTTTTCCTACTTAGAACGGAATTAACATGTGTAAGGATGTCGGGTATCATAAAGGCACAGATGTTCTGGCACATAACATAAAGAGAATTAGAAGAAAGCGCCAGCAGCACCAACCTGGCGCAATGCGCCAGAAGCGCTAGCCTGGCGCAAAATGGCGCCAGAAGCGCCAGTCTGGCACAGAAGCACCAACCAAGATAATTTCTCGTTTAGCAAGTTATTAACCTAAGAGTCCAATAGCCTTTCAGACAGCAGGCTCGGTAACGGCAAAATTCGTTCCTGATTTCGTTACCCGTCTAATCGGAAAAGGGTCGCTTTCAGGAAAGGATAAAAATGACATTGTTATGATACAATAAAGTTTCATACATACTTACCTGGCAGATATATACATAGCTATCGACTCCGTCGTCCCCGACAGAAATTCAAATTTCGCGGCACTCGCTACAGGTAGGTCAGGTGATCTACCGCCCTGCTCTGGGTGGCAGGACTAGGAACTATTCCCGTTTTCTAATCAGATTCTCTCTTCCACCTGTCTCCTGCGGGGAGGCTGGGTGGGTCTTCAATTGTATATATCTGCCAGGTAAGTATGTATGAAACTTTATTGTATCATAACAATGTCATTTTCATACATTCAACTTACCTGTCAGATATATACATAGCTGATTGACACCCTTTGGTGGAGGGCAAGAGACAGCTAACTAACTGACTAGACAGGTAAACAACATATGTTAAGTATATAAATAAACCTTAGTTCCTACCTTCTTAGATGGAAGACTTCGTGGCTACTGCCCAAGAGTCTGCTTCATCTCAAGAGCCTTAGCGAGATAGTGATCTGTGGCCAAGAGTTCTTGTGGATCTGTCGATGGGGTCTCTTCCACTTACTCGACAGAACCTAACTGGCGTTTGTCAATGGGAGCACATCCGCTTATATGACAACACGCATTTATTTAAGGAGCACACAACCAATCCTGATCACCCGATCCTAACCCGTGTTAGTATTGCCCAGAGTTATCCCCAAACTCTTAGCAAACAACCACAAACTCGAAATTCATACATACAAACAAAAATAAAAATTTTTGTACCCCTCTATAGTCAGATGTCACTCGATTTTCAAATGAAGCGAAGTGAAGGCCGCTTGTGCGACAACTGACACTCCCATACACCGAAAACATGAGAACACATCCGACAAGAGGGTTACGTACACAATTTAAGGATTGGTGCTTTCTCCTTTACCCAGAACCGTCTGTGCTGACACAAACGGACCTAAAGAAAAACATTTCTCATACGTAACTCGCACGTCTTTTAAATAATGGGATGCAAACACGGAGTTGCATCTCCAATAAGTTGCGTCCAAAATGTTTTTGAGTGACATATTTCTTTGGAACGCCACAGAGGTTGCGATTGCCCTAACTTCGTGTGCTCTCACTCTTAAAAGATTAAAAGAATCATCTGAACAATTCTTATGAGCTTCCAAAATGACACTTCTAACAAAGAAGGCTAAGGCGTTCTTGGACATTGCTCTCTTGGGGTCTTTTACTGAGCACCAAAGACCTTTTTGCGAACCCCCCAACTGCTTCTCTGTCCAAGATAAAATTTAGAGCTCTAACTGGGCAAAGGGATCTTTCTGCCTCTCTGCCCACCAAACTAGAAAGTCCTTTCACTTCGAAGCTCCTGGGCCAGGGATTCGAAGGGTTTTCGTTTTTGGCAAGAAAGAGAGACTGAAATGAACAAATTGCAGAGTCTCCTTTGAAGCCAACTCTTGATTCAAGGGCGTGCAATTCACTGACCCTTTTTGCCGTTGCAAGAGACATCAGAAACAAACACTTTCTAGTGATGTTACGAAAAGAAGCAGTGTGTAGTGGTTCGAATTCTTCTGAGGATAGAAATTTAAGAACCACATCTAAGTTCCAGCTTGGAACCTTAGGTTCAAGTGACTTTGATGTTTCGAAGGAACGAATGAGGTCGTGCAAATCCTTATCATTCGTTAGATCTAATCCCTTGTTTCTAAAGACTGCTGACAGCATACTCCTGTACCCCTTAATAGTCGGTACCGAGAGATGCGACTTTTCTCTAAGAAACAGAAGGGAATCCGCAATTTCGGTCACGAGGTACTGGAAGAGGACAGCTTCTTCGACCTGCACCAGTTTCTGAAAACTTGCCACTTCGATTGGTACACTCGCCTAGTAGATTGATCTGCGGGCTCTAGCAATTGCGCTTGCTGCCTGGCGAGAAAACCCTCTCGCTCTGACAAGTCTTTTCGATAGTCGAAAGGCAGTCAGAGCAAGAGCGGGTAGATTTTGATGGTACCTCTCGAAGTGGGGTTGTTTGAGCAGATCTATTCTGTTTGGAAGAGATCTGGGGAAGTCCACCGTCCACTCCATCACCTCTGTGAACCAAATTTGAGCTGGCCAATACGGAGCAATCAGAGTCATTTTGGTTCCTTCGGATGCCACGAATTTTCTGACTACTTCCCCCAGTATCTTGAACGGGGGAAAGCGTAAACGTCTATCCCTGACCAGTCCCAGGAGGAAGGCGTCTGTTGCATAAGCCCGGGATCTTCCACCAGGGCACAAAATGTGTCTATCCTTTTTGGAGAGGAATGTGGCGAAAAGATCTATTTGAGGCTTCCCCCAAAGGAGCCAAAGGCTCTGACAGACTTCTGAGTGAGTCCATTCTGTGGGAAGGACCTGGAACCTCCTGCTCAATCTGTCCGCTCTCACATTCCTCTCCCCTTGGACAAACCTTGTTAGAAGAACTACCTTCCTTTGGTTCGCCCAAATCAAAAGATCTCTTGCTAGCTCGTACAGAGCGAAAGAGTGCGTCCTCCTTGTTTCTTGACATAAGCCAGAGCTGTCGTATTGTCTGAGTTTATCTGTACGACTTTGCCTCTGACTATGTGTTCGAAGCTCTTTAGCGCCAGGTGAATTGCTAAAAGCTCCTTGCAATTTATGTGCCATGACACCTGTTCTGTCGACCAGGTGCCTGACACTTCTTTGGATCCCAATGTTTGCCCCCAGCCCGACTCCGAGGCGTCTGAGAACAATGTCAGGCTTGGGTTCCGTACTTGCAGGGACACTCCTTTGTTTTCTTTTAAGGAGTCAACCACCACTTTAAATGATGTTTTATTTCCTCCGAGATTAGAAACGTGTCCGAGAGCTGTCCTGTCTTCCAACTCCAACTTCTTCTCAGGAAGAACTGAAGCGGACGAAGATGCAATCTTCCTAGGAGAAAGAACTGTTCGAGCGAGGAAAGGGTCCCCAGAAGGCTCAGCCATTCCCTCGCTGAAGTGCGCTCTTTCCCTAAAAAGTTCGATACTGTGGCACAGCCTTTCTTTATTCTCTCTTGAGATGGAAAAAACTCGAAAACCCCGAGAATCCATCTGAATCCCCAGATAAACCACGTTCTGGCTGGGGATCATCTGAGACTTCTCGAGGTTCACGATCAATCCCAATGATTTTGTCAATTCCAATGTTGTTGACAGGTCCTCCAAACACTGCTTTCGAGACCTGGCTCTGATGAGCCAGTCGTCCAGGTACAGGGAGACGTTTATCCCTTTCAAATGTAAATGTCTTGCTACATTTTTCATCACATCCGTGAAGACTTGAGGAGCCGTGGAAAGGCCGAAACACAGGGCCCTGAACTGATAGGTTCTTCCTTCGAACATAAATCAAAGGTACTTCCTTGACGAATGGTGGATCGGGATGTGAAATATGCGTCCTGAAGGTCTAGGGACGCCATCCTCCCCAATGCCCCTGCCGCAGAGCTGCAAGGACTGAAGCAGACGTTTCCATGCTGAACTTCTGTTGTTCTACGAATTTGTTCAGCGCACTTACGTCCAGTACCGGTCTCCATCCCCCCAAAGCTTTTGCTACAAGAAACAAGCGATTGTAAAACCCCGGGGAGCTGCAATCCAGCACTAGCTCTATTGCTCTTTTGTCCCACATCTGTTCCACCATCTGACGAAGAGTATCCATCAGAACAGGGTCCTTGTATCTGGCGGACAATTCCCTCGGTGATGTTGTCAAGGGAGGAATGTCCTTGAATGGGATGCGATAACCCTTCTTGATGATCGACATCGTCCAAGGATTCGCTCCTATGTCTTCCCAGGCTTTCGCAAATGAATGTAACCTGGCTCCTACGGTGTCTGGAGGACAGAACTCTCACTTTCCTTTCTTAAAGGGACGGAAGGAAGACCTGCCCCTCTTTTCGGTTGACTTCCTTCTGGCGATAGATCTAGTTGGAAGACCTCCTCGAAAGGGCTGCTGCTGAGCTGGACGAGCCACTTTCTTTTCCTCACTGGCCACAGGCCTATTCTTCCTTGAGGATTGTCTAAGGAGATCCTGGGTGGCCTTTTCAGTCAGAGAATGCGCAATATCCTTCACCAACTGCGAGGGAAAAGGTGTTCTGAGAGAGGCGCAAACAATAAGGCGGCTCTCTGCGAAGGAGAGACGGCCTTCGTGAGGAAAGCACTGTGAACCGCCCTCTTCTTTAACACTCCTGCACCAAAGAGGGAGCATACTCAGCCGATCCATCCCTGAACAGCCTTATCAATGCAGGTGAGGATGCTATTTTAGGGTTTCTGGGTCCAGTTGTTCCTTTTCATGAGATTTCTTGGCCAAGAACCCCAAGGGACCAATCTAAGAAGTTAAAAACTTCTAAGTGTGAAAAAGTCCCTTGAGGAGGTGGTCCGTTTCCGAAAGCCCCCATGTTACCTTCGCTGCATTCAAGGCGTGTCTTCTCGATGAATCCACTAAACTCGAGAAGTCTGACTCAGCTGAAACGGACGAGACAATCCCATATTCTCTGCCCTCCCGTTTCGTACCAAATGCCTCTCCTCCCTGTAAGTTTTAGCGGAGGCATACAAAGACCGTCCTTCCTAACTCCTTCTTCTTCTTGAACCAGGAGTCAAGAGATTGAAGCGCCCTCCTCATAGATATAGCAGGCTTCATTTTTAGGAAAGAGGAAGACTTGTGCGTTTTCGTGCTCGAGAACAGAGAGCGTGGAGAAGGAGCGGCTGGCGTTAACGAGTCTCCATATTCCTCCAATAGAAGGGACGAAAGAACTTTATAATTAGAAGATCCTTCCTTCATTTCATCCTCCGAGGCATCTTCTGGGTTCATAGGCTCGGAAGGAGAAGGCTCCCTTCTTTCTTCTGACTCTTCCCTTACTCTCTTTCGAATGTCAGGCTCTTTCATACGAGGGAATGCGCCTGGTGCACAGCAGGAGTATCTCGCCTGGTAGGAGTAACGTGTTTGGAATACTCCTGGCGCTTGGCAGCACAGAGCGCCTCGAATACTCCTGGCTTCTAGTAGGCGCATCTTGTTCAGAATACTCCTGGCGCCTGGGAGGAGTATTAAGTTCAGAATACTCCTGGCGCCTGGGAGGAGTATAAGCTTCGGAATACTCCTGGCGCCTGGGAGGAGTATTAAGTTCAGAATACTCCTGGCGCCTGGGAGGAGTATCGAGGCCCGACGACTCCTGGCGCCTGGTAGGAGTACGTCGCTCCAAATACTCCTGATCCTTAGAATGCGTCTGGTGTTTAGTAGGAGTATTGATTCCGGTAGGCGCTTTCCGTCTCACAAGCGCTCTACTCCTAACAGGATCTTCCTCTTCAGCTAACTCTTGACGCTTGGTTGAAGGTCTTGCATGTTGTACTGCATACTGTGGCTCTTTGCGCCTACTCGGAGCCTGGCTCCTGGTTGGCGCCATACTCTTGACAGGAGTAACTTCCTTTCTACTTCTCTCCTGTCTACCGCATTGCTCCCCCCAGAGATGGCCGCTTGTGCGACAACTCCCCTGAAGGGTGCGTCGCGCCCGACAGGAGATTGGTATTTAGATCTTTTAATAGGAAGCCTATCATCCTTCTTACGAGTAGGCTCCTTATATAGAGTTCCTACTAACGAGGCTAATTGCTCTTGCATATTCATTAATATTTTCCTGGTTGAGGAATCTTTCGAATCAGGAGAGGGAGATCTGGAAGGCGCTCTAGGATCCCTTCCAGACCCAGAGTCTGAATGTATTCTCGCCTTCTTTATTACCGAAGGCGCTCCTTCTTCAGAGAAGCGCTCGGGACTAGAATTGAGCTCATGCTCTTTCATACTCCTCTTCAAAGGACGGGAAAGTTTCGACTCCTTCCATCCTCTTCTCGGAGAAGGCGAACTAGACGACGAAAAGCACTCTCGAAGGACGCTTTTCTATAGCGGTCCTTGCAGTATGTGATATGATCGATTCTGCCGAAGGGACGCCTGATCGTTGGGGATTCTCCACAACCCCCGTACGGCTTTTCGACTTTCCTTCTCCTCCGGGCCGAGGGAGCTTGGAAGAGGTCTAGGCCTGGAGCGTCGCAGAGACGACCAGTACGCCCCCTCCACTACACTGGGGACACTAATATCACTAGCGAAACCACATTCACTTTCCTTACCTTCCAATGCTGCGACTTTTTCCTGCATTTTCTGAAGGGAAGCTCTTAAGTTCCGCTATTTCCGAAGCAGAACTAGAGGGATTAGTAATTTGTGAACGGGCTGAAACAGAATGGGCATGATTATCAGAGGAAGAAGCTACAGAACTAGATAGTAAATCATGAGATGTAGACATTCTGCGGGTTTTTATAAGCGCTTTCCTCTCTCTATCTTTCTCTAACTTCTTCAAGTAAGAAGTTAGATTCTTCCACTCTTGTGCACTCAATTTCTCACACTCGTTACACGTATTCTCAATCGAGCATTCAACCATTCTACACCCACTACAGTATATGAGGATCTACCGAAGCTTTCGGAATCCTCACCTTACAGCCCTCATTCACACACACTCTGAAACTAACACTAGAGTCAGACATATTCACGAATTCCAAAAACCAAGTCCAAAAAACAGTCCACGATAGCGAATGCAAACACGATCCTTTTTAAAGTACGTCACCAAATATCGCGAGAGATGATCAAAAGCTTTGCGAAAAACGAATTCTAGTCAGGAGGAAGTAGCAACAATGTTGATACCGCCGGCGACAGAGAGAATCTGATTAGAAAACGGGAATAGTTCCTAGTCCTGCCACCCAGAGCAGGGCGGTAGATCACCTGACCTACCTGTAGCGAGTGCCGCGAAATTTGAATTTCTGTCGGGGACGACGGAGTCGATAGCTATGTATATATCTGACAGGTAAGTTGAATGTATGAAATGATGGATTTTAGTCATTTAGGCCAATTCCATGACACTCTCATATCGCAAGAAGCATTGAGAATCTCTTTTTTCGCCCCTGTTCGCGTTAACAAAAGAGAACCTATTGGAAACAGGCACGGAACGTAACGATCCTTACCAGGTTCGATGCAAGATTTTGCACGTCCGTGAGAACCTTCTCGATCGACGATAATAACTGTTAACGTATGTTTAACATTTATTGGAAAGAGTTGTGAGAACCTGTGGAAAGTATTCACAGATCTCTTCGCAAGGTAGAAGACGAACGAGCTTCCTACAGACTGCTTCCTTTTCCTCGAAACAAGAGGGGTAGCAAGATACGCCATCTTTAATTTAAATAGGGGAATAAACTTTAGTCTTTTTTCCCCGAGTTATATATATTCTTAACAGATATTAAGATAAATGGGCGTCAAAGGAAGAAGATGAATGCCTCATTTGTTCCGATACGTAATACAAACCCTCGGTCCTTTAACAATAGGAAGGTAACTAGCGGCAGCTGGGACGGTCGTAAGCTTCGAACAAGGGGAGAACGGTAGTTAACTGCTTGTCCGACGTCGTGCGCGCGCGCGCCGAGAGGTGAAGAATCACTTTTGCTTTCGGCCGCGGGTGTGAAGGACGTGTTCGTCATCGCTCTCTGCCTGCTTCATCGTCGTATGCTTTGTTTTATATTGTGTTTTCTACTAATGGTTTGTTGACTTGAAAATGAACTGTAAGTACACTGTTTTCATTTTCATTACTTAATTATGAATCAACATGGAGCTATCGCCGTAGATGCGGCGATTTCCTCTCTTTTCATGAATTGAACCATTGAATTATGTCTCGGTGCCGACGCTACGCGCCGAGCCATGTATTTGGGCGAAAGTGTGTAATTGAAAAATGTAAGTACTTTTTTCATTATATTTTGCCCTGTGCGTTCGTTACCGAGAGCGTGATTGCGCTCGCACGAGCCTTTTATTTTATATGATAAAATGCAATGAAAGTGGATTTTGCAATGCAGTATTCTTTTCATTTTCATTTATTTATTTGCATAATTTTAATTTGGATCAATTTTCGCTCTTACCCGGGAATTGATCCTTACGATTATTTTCTGTGAAAGTGAAATCGCAAGTGCAGTATTCTGTTTTCATTTTCATATATATTTTATGATAGCATCATATTATTTGGATCTTTCAAGTTTCCGTTCTTACCCGGGTGGGAATTGATCTTTTCCCCTTTAAGTTCTATGAAGTGAATCGCAAGGGCAGTATTCTGTTTCATTTTCATATTACTTTTCACTGCTGTGCGGGGGTAGGGGAAGCGAAGGTCTGCCAGGAAGTCGTCGGAAAGCTCTCCCGCGACTCCCTTGGTATCCGATTCTTCGTCTTCCTTCCTGCCCCCCGCTCAGCTTCTTCGTTGTATTTTGTATTTGGGGTCTTCCTTGCGTTCGGGGTGGGGCATGTCTCCCCCCGTGCGTGAGGGAACCCCTCTTACTAATCTGTCTGTGCTACCGCAGGTGCTACATCCGTGGGAGACGACCTTGGACAGGTATGGGCCACTGCGGCTGCAGGGCGGGCCTAGCATCCACGATCTGCTGCAGCGTCTAGCGAGGTCTGGGGCGGTGACCTTGGAGCGGTCTCCACTACAACCTCCATGGTCGCTTATGCTGCTTCCCCCCGCTGGTCTACACTCCCCATGCTGTGTCGGTGACGCCGTCTGCCGCTTCTAGGGCCGGTCGCCGCCGTACCGAGGAGGGGTATGCCGCCGCCTGCCTGTGTTTTCTTCGTGTTGCCTGCCCCAGACTTTCCGCTGTTCCAGCAGCTCGCCCCTGGACCGGCCGCCAGTATCCAGGTTCCCGCTGGCTGCCGATGTATTCTACGAGGCGATGGCTGGGCCTGCTGTACCTGTCGCTGATGTGGTTCCCGCTACTGGCTGGCTGGTCCCTCTGTGTTACCCGTTCGTGTTCCGCTGCCGCTGTTCCTGCCGCTCCTGAGCTGGTTGCTGTTCCTGTCGCTCCTGGTTCCTGCGCCTGTCCATGCTGGTCCTGCCCATGGTGTGTCTTCCCCAGTCCAGGTCCTTCCGGACAGGTGCAGTCGGGCCGTGTTGCTTCGGCAATAGGCCCGACTCCGGCCTGGATGGAGGACCTGACGACTGTCCTGCGTGAGCTGACGAAGAAGAGGAAGGTGTCATCTTCGTCTTCGTCTGCTGCTGCCTCTTCCCCTTTGACTTCTAAGGCCCATAAGCCGAAGAAGAAGAAGGCTGCCTCCCCTCCTAAGAAGTCTCCTTCGGGAACTTCTAAGGGCCCGTCCCACCTCGGTGGGACGGGGGGTCCTTCTGCTGGTCCTCCTGCTCCTTCGGGAGCGGGGCCCGTCTCCCCTTCCGTAAGGAAGAGATAGACGGGACCAGAGGAGTATCGGTTTAGCTCTGGTACTTCCTCGCCTGGTGCTAGCGGCGATGCCGCTACGCCAGGTTCCGGCTCGGTCTCTCGTTCGCGAGAGATCCCGAGTGTACGCTCTCCCTCAGACCGTGCAGCCAAAGTTTCGGCGCCAGAGTTCGCTCGGCGCCAAGACCACGGCACGGAGCAGAAGGCTGGCGAGAACCGCTCAGGTGACTCTCGCCAGGCCAGCGGCCGCTCTCGCAGCGACCAGCTGGTAACCGGGGTTTTCCCCCTAAGAAGACTCCTTCGGAAACTTCGAAGGGCTCGTCACACTCCGGTGTGACGGGGGGGTTCTTCTGCTGGTCCTCCTGTTCCTTCGGGAACGGGGCCCGTCTCCCCTTCTGAGAAGAAGAAGAAGACGGGGACCAAGGGTGTGCTGGCTACCGCTGGTACACCCTAGCGCCTGGTCTTGGCAGCTCTGCTGCTAAGCCAGGTACCGGCTCGGTTTCTCGTCCGCGAGAAGTTCCGAGTGTACGGTCTCCTTCGGGTGACCGTGCAGCCATAGTTAAGACGCCTGAGTTCGCTCAGCGTCATGACCGAGGCACGGAGCAGAAGACTGTCGAGCCGGCTCAGGTGACTCTCGCCAGGCCAGCGGCCGCTCTCGTAGCGACCAGCCGGTACCTTCCCCCCCCCTCGGGTGACGTGACGGTCCTCTGACCGGCCACGGGTTGAGGCTGGGAAGAGGTCCCCCAGGTTCCCCTCGATCGACGGTACCAGCCTCGGCTGGTACCAGCGGTTAGAACGTGCCGCGAGGACGCTCACCGGTCTCACCGCGAAAGCGAGCTCTGCAGGTCACCTGACCGCCAGCCCCCACAGGGACCGGGCGGGATACGGTGACCAGCAGCAGCTCGTCTGACGCACGGGACCGGGTCGACTGCTCAGTCGAGCCGCTCGCCACAGGTGAGCGGCACGGCCAGGCCTGCAGATCGATCCCCACCGCGGGTTGGTGATCGGCTGCAGCCCCCACGTACGCTGGTCCTACCAGCGAGCGGGGGGGGAGGGGGGGGGGAGCGTCAGGTCCGTCTCTCCACTACCTTCAACTTCCTCGGGCTACACCGGGAAGAGCGAGGTAGCTAGGATGATCATGAGAGGTGCGCCGCTCACGATCCCGTCACGACGCCGCACGTGCCACGTATGGTCTTAGGACCAACCAGGACGTACGCGCAAGTGATTGGAGGCGACCGTCAGGGGGGGGGGGGGTGGGGAGGGGGTGGTAGCGTCAGTTATGTCTCTCCGATACCTTCAACTTCCTCGGCATATGCCAGGAAGAGCGAGGTATATAGGAGTGATCGTGAGAGATGCGCCGCTCACGATTCCGTCACGACGCCGCACGTGCCAGGTATGGTCTTAGGACCAGCCAGGACGTACGCGCAAGTGATTGGAGGCAACCGTCAGGGATCTGTTGCTGATCCTTCTTCTGAAGGAGGAGGGTCTTGGGAGCTGCTCTTGTTGGAGGGACTGGACGGTCCTACTCCTCAAGACGCTGTAACTTCCGAGATTCAGAGTAACTTTGCCCAGGTTATTGCACTGATTCGTCAGCACAACGACCTGGGGAAGAATCGCCGCTCCCACCAGCAGAGCCCATGTCTCTGCTCGAGTCGTTTTGGGGCCTGAGAGGGAACCAAACCGACGGTGGTTTTGCCGCGATCGGAGCTTGCTGATTCTGTCTTGAACCAGAGTCTCTCGTCTCCGGACAAGAAGGTTCTCTCAGTTCTGGCCGGTCGATCAAGCTACTTCCACCTCCTCTACTGCGACAGCGGCGTTTCTACGTGTCTTCGGACACCATATTTAATACTCCTTCGGTCCTCCTGAGAGGTTTCGACCTCGACGAGGACTGGAATGAGTCGGAGGACAGTATCGGCTCTCTCCTGTCAGGTGTCGATCAGCCCCACCCAGACGACGTTCACAGTGGCGGCAGACCCTTACCTACAGTGAGAGTTCGTAACCCTCCTCGGGAAAACGTTTCTCCTGACGATACGTTTTTCCCGACTCTGAGTGGCTGCTCCTACTCTTCTCCAACTGCTAGTTCCACTGGGAAGGCGAGCGAGTATCCAATTCCTCCCCATTCCCTCTCTCCTTACGGCTACGAGGGAAAGGGGAGGGATCCTACAGAGATTTCTCTGTAGGATCCCACGTTGGGGACTGCGCTACCGGGGGGACCTTCGGGTCCTACCTGACGTAAGCCCCGGTCGTTGAGGAGGGATCCTGCCCCATTCTCGATTTCTACGGGAATCGAGAGGACCACCAGCCGATATCGTTTGACGAATTCGGTGGGGGTTTCGCAGACTGCTTAGAATTCTACAGAATTTCTAGCGCATTCAGAGTGTTAGAGTTTCTTACGATCTCCAAACACTTAGGCGAGACCACGGTCCAAAGTGAGCGAGACGAGAATCCCCGATATGTTACACGATAATCGGGAACCTCGCCTATGCTCAAATTCCTGGAATTTCTAGCATTAGGAAGAAGACTGTTGCTGAAAGAAGACTATCTCACATTAGGCGACCAACCTGGAATAGAGAAGAACGGACGGGAATATCCAGTTTGGCTTGAACTATCGTCTTAGTATTCTGTTCACCATTGAAGCTTTCCTTCGAGGAAGACTTCTTCACTCTCTTTGATAGAGACCGAAGGTGTCGATCTCCAATCCTTATTTTGTTTTCTTGAAGGAAAGAATTTAGGATGGAGATCGTTGTTCAGAATCCTACAAATATACTACGTATATTAACCTCGCGACATGATTCTGCTAAGCAGTTGAATGGTCCGAGGGGTAGGCGCATATCCTGGTTATTCTACGGATTGCGACTTAGACGAAAAGTATTCTAATTGAACTGCAACTCGGGGTTGCCTGCAACCTCCCAGGAGTTTCCAATTTCAATTTTATATACTTATGGTGTTGTCACAACAACACCATTTAAGCTTTTATATTTACCGAAATTCGTTTCGCATAAATATAATTGCTCGAGCATATCTTTTTATGCTCGGTGGTTCTAGCCGAACGCATTCCTTCGTGGAAAGGATTACTTGGCAACTCAGGATGACGAGTCAGCGACAGCTACTGCGTATTGAATTGCCCGAGGCATTTCAGTACCAGCTGCCGCTTCGAGATGGACGGTTGGTTATGTCTTTCTCACCTGCTTTGATTGAATACCAACCGTATCTCTGCCCAACAATCACGGACTTAAGTCTCTGATTAACGGGGATTCTCGCATACATGAATGACCATCTACTGCTGTGACGCTAGTATTCATTGTCTTCGGTATTGCGAGAATTTTAAACAGAGATATCTATTCGACTCTCATCTTTCTGTTTACCGCACGGTAACAGAATTCTGTAATAGTCTCTTGCTGCATCGTATCTCGATAATGCGAATGATTTTGCGGAATCTGAGTTTGTCCTCAAAATATCTTGTATTCGGAGGTGTGCAATTGTTCATTGTTCACCCCGGATTAGCAGATGTATTGAAAGACATCGCCTACTCCCACACTTGCCAGCTCTACTTCCAAACGTTCAGCCCATGAGAAGCAGTTCTTCAGGCGGATCTCCCCTGTGTTTCATTACTGAAGAACGCCCGCTTTCACTGCACACCGGACAGCAATGAAATGGCGGTTAGCGTTTTCAGTCATTTGTAAGCACAGGTTAGAATCTTGAGATCCTTCTCTCGATTCAGCTGGAAGACGTAGGTTGCATTCATTGCCTACCTTTCGTCTTCAACGTCACATAGTGTTGTTTCTCCTTAAGCTGAGATTCAACGTCTATGAGATTTTCTTGCCATCAGGGACCTCGGTCTTTTGAAGGCAATTGACTTTCCCCTTTTGAGCTTATGCATTAAGAGAATCATCGCCGCGCCGTCCGGCATCGGTGACTAACAAATATTTTATTTGTTTGGTCTCTCAGCATAACTTTAAAGGGCGAAGGTCACGTGACTTACCCGGATGCTTGGACAACCTTGCCTCTACTGATTCCGAACCAGTCAGTCGGCAGCTGTCAGAGCGCCCGAGTCAGTTACGAACTATGCTGTGGACTTAGTTCGGTTCTTACAGAGCAATCATTACTTCGTCTTAATAGCTTGTCAGTATGAGTACTGTACATAACCAAAGTCAAGAAGAGGGATAGGTCATACGACTATTCCCTTCTTTTCGTCTTAGGTAACTGCATGACTTCTCTTGAGAAGTCAAGCACAAAGGGATGGGGATTTGTGACGCTCGATTTCGTACCGATCTTTTGTAGCGAAGACTCAGAACCCTTCGGTAACTGACGATTGTTCGAGTCCTTCACAATACCCTCCCTAATGGACTTCACCAGCCTCCGATACGAGGCTATGCTGCTTTGTCCTGTGAAGGCACGACGGAGCTGTCTGAAGAAACTCGACACCCAGGATGAGTGTGGACGCCTCTTCATCATTCTCTCGCGTTCCGCAAGAACTTCTCCGTGGCGCAGGTAATGAAGGCAGGAGCCTGGTCCACCCGGACCGCATGCACCTCCTTCTACCTTCGGGATATTGCCCACAGTTCCTTGGATCTTTTTCCTTGGGAACCGTGGTGGTTGCTCAACACGTTGTGTAGTTAACCCAACCCTCGCAGGCTGAACAGCATCGAGTCCTGGTGTGACCGTAAGAATGGATGAGGAATGAGAGTGTGACTGGCTCCTCTTCCCATCTTTTTCTTCCCTCTACCTTTGGGTAGAGGGACACGGTCGTCACCCTGCTGGGTAAGGACGAGATGCAGGTGAGCTACTCAATAGAGCACCATCCTATCCCTTTCAGTAGGGATAGGAGTAAATATCCACCACTTCCTCCAACAAGGGGGAGGAAGTGGATGCCAATTTGAGACAAACCCATCATTTTATGATTGTCTCTTGCAAACAGGAACAAGTTCTTGCTTGCTGGTACGAAGAGATACGCTTGCCTCTCTCTTAGTACTTGGCCCAGAGGTCTGACCATTGATCTGCGGTGCACACCCCGATCAATCGGACAGAGGTTTGGATCCCTCCCCTTGCTCTTACGACCAGGGAGGCACTCCAGGGTTGGACGAACACCAGTCTGTTCACCAAAAGACTCAGATTCCTCCCACCAAGAAGTGAGTCTTCCTATTGTTAAAGGACCGAGGGTTTTGTATTACGTATCGAACAAATGACAATTTGTCGAAAATTGCATTTTTCCTAACTATACAAACCTGAGGTCCTTTACATATAGTCCCATCCTCATGCCACCCCTCACTCTGCAACTTTTTGCATGGGCCTAAAGCACAAAAAAAGTGATTCTTCACCTCTCAGGCGCGCGGGCGCGCGCACGATCGGACAAGCAGTTAACTACCGTTCTCCCCTTGTTCGAGCTTACGACCGTCCAGCTGCCGCTAGTTACCTTCCTATTGTTAAAGGACCTCAGGTTTGTATAGTTAGGAAAAATGCAATTTTCGACAAATTGTCATTTTGGCCATAGAGAGGTTGGATTCACAGAGGTCACGTTCTTCTCTCAGCATGTGTCGGAAGGCTTTTCTAAGAGAGTAGAGATTTTATCGGAATCTATTATAATAATGGACCTGAAAAAACACCTATCCACTCTGAGTCTGTGTGCGTGCAGACTGACCAGAAGTAAACATGAATGAGAGGAGGATTTTTCAAGAGAAGTTTGATAACTCCTTCAAATATGCTAAAGACATAGAGTTGCTGCAGATCGTGCTAGAGGGAAGGGGGAAACTGTCCTCTTCGATACCTCTGTGAACCACATAGTGGTTTTCTCCCTTCTTTCTAGGGAAGAATCACCTTGGTATTTCTGCTATCAATGAACACAGTAAAAGGATATACTCGGTCTCGACAAAGAGTATTAGAGATAGCAGAGAATTAAGATCTTCGGGATCTTATACAATACCTCTATACGACAAGAGTAGGAGATCTTATACTTAGAATGGGATCCTATTTTGGGCCTCAGATTCCGTGTTCTGACAAGATGGAACTGCTCCTCATCAAATGTTTCTCTTGGTCCTAAACGACCAAAAGGACAAGTGAAATTTTGGGCTTTGGAATCTGGAATCAAATTCTATAAAGACTCGGCAATGGGTTCTTGCCAGCATAGTATGTTTGGCAAAAGAACTAAAGCCTTTTATTACTGAATCAACGCTTTCAGATAGAGGATTCGTTGTCCAGGCAATGTATTTACGTTTTCATCTACAGAGGAAGGAAAGGTTTAAACGTTTGCTGACAGAGTCTTTGGAATGCGATGAGGGCTCAAACTACTTCCCAGAAGGTTCAGAGAGATACATTAAAGAGCTAGAAATCAGGAGTCCTCCCAATTTCAGCTCAGAGTCTCCTTAAACTTCCAGGCTCCTTCCCTTCCTTCAGGCAAGGATAAGGAAGAATCTGCAACAAGAAAACTCATCAACATGTAGGAAGAGAGCTCATTAGCAACGGAAGTATTCAAGAAGGATCCTCCTCGGAGGAAGACTTGTCTCTAGGACAGTTAGATTTCCTATCGTCTACTGGATGTAGCTGACTAAAATCATCTCCCCTTGCCGGAGAGACTAAAAGCTCAAAGTGAAAGAACTTCTTCCACCCTTCTCCAGTCTCCTGATAAACGATTGTGGATGTTCAGGACTTTTGGACAATGTAGCGCCAATCAGGCGCCAAAATACCAAAACAGGCGTATAGACGCCAGAGGATCCAAATAAACACTGTCATTGTCTGATGAGGAGAAGGAGCGGGCCTCCAACCTGGCGCAGATGCGCTAGAGGCAAACAAATCGGAAAAAGTGTCCGATGTGGACATCGCCAGTTTTCCTTGAGAGACTTAACAAGCTCGAAGCTCCAGCAAGTGGGGAGAAGTCAGCCAGGTGCCAGGCGCGAGGCTCCAGGCGGGCGCAAGGCGCTAGCCAGGCGCGAGGCGCCTGGCAAGCAAAATGCGCCAGCCAAGCGCGAGGCGCCAGCCAGGCTCTAGGCTTCATCCAGAAGAGATCAATTTCAAAGAAAGCCCTGGTCTTCTTTGGAACAGTGTGATCTCTAAAGCACTTCTTAGTAACTTGATGATTCCTTCAAA
>NC_087212.1:35525465-35542524 GCF_015104395.2 Macrobrachium nipponense
AAATAGAAATAACCCTTAGGGACCTTAAAGAAACCCTAGCAAAAGACATAAAGGAAGAGATCCTCAGCAGCAGTAGAATAAGGGAAACAACTCAAGAAGAAATAAGAGAGGCCCAGGACAAAGACAGAAGGAAGGAAAACCTAATCATATTCAACTTGCCAGAGCCTGTAGCAGGAGAGGAAACAGAAAACTTGAAGCTAGATGAAGAGAGGTGCAACGAAATTTTCACAAAAGAACTTAACCTTAATAAAGACGAATGGAAAATTAAAGATGTAGTAAGGTTAGGTAGGCCACGACTGCAACAACGAAACAATGAGGCGATAGGCAGATCAAGGGCCAGACCACTTTTAGTGAAACTCAGCCATGATAGGGAAAAGTGGAACGTATTAAAAAGTGCCAGACTGCCAAGGAATGCAAAGAAGGATATTAACAAAAAAATATCTATAGTTCCAGACATGACTGCTAAAGAAAGAGAAAAAGATAGCATATTAACAAAGAGGAAGGATGGTTCATAAGTAAGGGAGAGCTGAAGAGAAGGGAAAACTTGCAGCCGATTAGAATGCTCTAAAAAGGAAGTCCAGGGGAATATAGATAGAAACAATAGAATTGTTAGAAGTGTAAGTGAGTTAGAGGTAGGAAAATGTAAAGTAGTGTTACGAAGTGCCAAGTATCTGGTTACCATTCATCAATTATTACCTCCCCAAAAGCCAGACACCTGAACCCTCATCACTCTAAAGGCAACAGTGATCCCTTAACACTTACCAGTATTGCAGAAAATCAGACTTAAGTTCATCAAAACAGGTGTGAGGTAATCTTGTAAGTAATTAAATTAATCAAAGGGCATCACTCCATCAACAACTTTATAAGTCTAAGTATTTCCCTGATTTCAGAAGTCTAAGTACTTCCCTGGTTCTAAGTCACTTCAAGTAAATTGAAGGAAAACAAATCAATTACCACTCTATGTTTCTACTTAACATAATCATAATCATAATGCAAATATACTGGTTAGAAATGAAATACTTATAAAAATTTTAAATACAAAAATTTATTATTAAACTCAAAATTTATAAGTAAAATTCACAATATCAGGGAAAATTACTGTTACTTGAAAACAAAGTAAAGTTTAATTAATTCTTGAATCAAATAATTAATTCTTGAATCAAATAAGTAAAATTAAATCAAAATTAATTTATCACAAAATTCAAGAAAATTAATTCAATCAAAATTCGAAAGTGTTAGGCAATTTGAAATTAGAAATTAATTCACAAGTACTAAACAATAACAAAACTTGAAAAGAATTCTAAGTAAATGCAAATTAATTCACAAGTGTTAAATTTAATTAAATGTGCAACGATTAATTAATGAAAATAACTAAGTCAATTAAATTGTGAATGCAAATGAAAATACAGAAAAATGTGGACAGTATCAAAATAAAAAGGCACACTTCAACAAGAAAATGAAAAATGCACAAATTGAAACAAACACAAAACACAAAAAAATTTTCAATACGTAAAAGTGTAAATCTTTTCACTCAAGCATTGTAACCATCAGTTTTTACCAAACCTTCACAACCATCTGTTATCAGTTATTAGTTAACCACAGTTCCTATCCGTTATTAGTTATTAGTTACCCACTGTTCCTAACAATTATTAGTTATTAGTTCATCACTGTTCCTAACAATTATTAGTTATTAGTTCATCACTGTTCCTAACAATTATTAGTTATTAGTTCATCACTGTTCCTAACAATTATTAGTTGCAACTAATAAAAATATAACACACTTTACCTTGGTATACCAACTTCCTTCTTTCTTGCTGCAGCTTGTATTACACTTTCACAAAAACCAGGCGCCGTTACGAAACAATGTTTGTTCAGATTCCACAAAAAAAAAAAAACTAAATAATACTAAATAAACTCTTAAGAAATATCAAATATGAAATTCTAAGTTACGAGTGACCAATTTATGTTACGTTAATATAAGATCAAAAGTGCTAAGCGATGGAGAGAGAGAGAGAGCGAGAGCGAGATGTTAATGCCTCGAGGTTCTAAGATATAATGAAATCTCTTCCCTTGCGAAAACTGGACTGAGGAGATGACATAAAACGTTTTGAGACAATAATTCTTCTAGAATCTTCGAAATCTGACGCAATCTTCATAAAGAAATGTGTAATCCCCACGTGGGACTCGGCAACAACATACACATATGAGACGATTCTGTTATAAAAAAGACACGTACTCTACTCGATCGACACGGAGCAGAAGGCTTATCACATACGATGACAGATTCTCAAAACAGAAATGAAGATTTGAGCTTGCTTATCAAACGCGTTGATAGAATAGGAAAGCAAACGGATCTCGCAGACCCTCTAATCTCAATGTGTTGACATAAAAGGGAAAACACTCGCAGTTTCGAACGGACAAAGAAAATCTCTCTCTTTTTACATTTTATGTTATATATATATTCTTTTACATTAGGTAATGCAAAATCTGAACACACATTTAAACATCCTATTCTAAGCTAACTAGGAATCTGAAAAAATGTTGCACAATTCTACATGACATTTCAAAGAGGGGAAATATGCATTTTAAAAGTAGCAATATATAATAGTAGATAGAATTGTAAATAATTTAGAGATAGGGAGCAATAATATGTTTAGGAGTGTAAATAATTTAGAGTTAGGAGAAAATAGAATATCTAGTAGTAATGTTAAGAGCTCTGAGGAAGGAAGTAGAAGAAGGGAAATTAGTTTAGGGCAGGTAGGTGAATGAAGTAACTTTACTAACAATCTTAGACTATTAGACCTAGAAGAAAAAAAGTGGTTTGCAAAAGATAGATAAATGATTAGATGGTAGAAGCAATTTTGTAAATAGAGAATGTAAAAAAATAATGAGCAGGACAGAAAATATATCAAGAAATCTTGAAATAAAGCTTATAAACACCCAAGGACTGACGATAGCAAAATTAATCGAGCTAGTGGAGATAACAAAAGAAAACACAATTATGTGCATCACAGAAACACACCTTAAACAGCAAAAATGACTATTCCCAACAAGCATCAGAGTGGTAGACTCAATGAGAGATGAAGACGACACCAAAGGAGGAGGCCTATTAATAATGAATAGAACCAAAGGAGAGATCCAGATGGAAAAAGAAAAGTCGGAACACAAAGTCATTCTAATAGTAAAGGTTAATTATAGAACAGCAATATTTAACCTAATTCTAGTCTACATGGCAGCTAGTGATAAAGAAAGAAATAAACGAATAATAAGCACCTTACATGTAGCACTAGAGAAAGCCACATACCTGCCTATGATAGTCCTTGGGGATTTCAATGGGCATTTAGGTTTCATAGGGACACAAGAACTTGACCAAAATGGAAAATATGTTATGGACCTAATGGAAAAATATGACCTAACGCTATTAAATGGAGATCCCAGCTGCAAATGGAGTAGAGGAGATCAGAACAGCGCTATAGACTTTGCCCTAGTCAACCAAAATATGTATAAAAACTATGAATGTATGGAGATAGATGAGGGAAAATATGAATATGACCTATCTGACCATTACCTCATAAAGGTCCAATTCAGAATTAACACTAAAGTAAGGAAAACATTCATAAATGAAACAAAAGAAATCAAATATTTGAAAGTTACATAAGAGTCTACCAGGAAATACCTTGAATATTTAGAGTATAAAGTAAGCCGACAAGACAGAAAAGGAGATCTAACACAGTTGGAAGAAACAATGAGTGAAGCAAAAACAAATAACCTAGAGAAGATAATCAAAAGAAGGTTAAAGACAGGAAAGCAAGAAGAAGTGGAACCAGTATAGGTCACCAAAGAAATAAAGAAAGAAATAAGCCAAAGAAGGATATATAACAAATTAAAAAGGAAAGCCACAAGAATAGAAGAAAAAAGATACTATGAAGAAGTATATCTTAAACAAAAACAAAAAGTACAGATAATAATAAAGAAAGCATATGAAGAATATGAAGAAAAGATTAGAAATGAGATAATGAATGATAAAAACAGACACAGGAAAATCTGGGAATATATAGACATGCTGAGAGGAAAGACCACATCAGAAAAAGAATGGATAATAATATTCGATGAAAATAAGCAAGAGATGAAGGACGAAACCCTAGGGAAAGAGCTGGTAAAATTCTGGGAAACAATATACCAAAAAGAAGAAAACAAAATAGGAGAGATATGGAATGAGAGCAAGAAACAACAGTACAAACATGACATGGAAGAAATAGTGAAAAGATTAGGACAGCAGATGAAATGCCATATATCTTTAAGGGAACATATCCATGGAGTGTATGACCCGACAGAGATTAGACCCATGGAAGAAATCAACATAACAGAAGAAGATGTAAAAAATCAACCTGAGAAAATGAAGACAAATAAAGCACCAGGACCAGATGGAATGAAGCCAGTACTGTTCAAATTACTCTTACAAAGTAACAACCTTCAAAAAGAATTGGCAGAATGTTTAAATGAAATACTGAAGGGCAGGAAAACGCAGAAAAGCTGGTTTAAGTAAAAAACAACACTTACGCCCAAAAAACAAAACCCACAGTCAAGATCTAAGGCCAATTGCTCTAACAAACGCATCATATAAAATCTTCATGGGGATCCTGAGAACCAAAATAGAAAAACATATTAGAAATATAGGAAAAATGAATGAACTGCAATCAGGCTTTACCGCACAAAGGAGAGGAATCGATAATTTATATATCTTACAATACTACATACAAGAAACTTACAAAAGAAAAGACCCATTATTTGTAGTATCAATAGACTTCCAAAAAGCATTTGACTCAGTTAATAGGAAAAAGCTCATTGAGGTCATGATGAAATACAGGCTACATGCAGAAGTAATAAATACAGTTGCAAAGATATATACAAATGATGTAACAAGCCTATGCCTCAACAATACAGAACAAAAAGAACTAAATGTAACTAATGGAATAAGACAGGGATGCAATGGCTCAACCATATTCTTTCTATTAATAACGTACCTGATAATAGAAAAATGAGAAAATACAACAGAAGGTTTCAGAAATGAAGTAATAAGGATAGTGGCACTATTATATGCAGACGACGGATTAATACTAGGACACACACTAGAAGAAATAACAAAATCAATTAAAAACCCTTATGGAAATCGCAAGTGAATGTGGCCTAAACATAAACAAGGACAAGAGTAATATACAACGACTAGTGCAGTATCGATGATGTGGAGAATATGGAGCACATAGAAGGAATAAAAATAATTAAGAATATTAAATACCTAGGAGTAACAATCAACAACATGAAATACTGCTTCAGAGAACAGATAAAAAGGGTCCAAATTAAAGCAAAGCAAATGGCAAATATGGCTAATGCAGTCATCAATAAAAGCTGTAGCAGGGTAAAAATAAGAAAATTGTACTAGAAAGGACTAGCGATGCCTTCATTCATGTATGCAATGGAAGTCATGAAACTTGACAGGAAAACAATAAATGAATTTCAGAAGATAGACAATAAAGTATACAGAGCAATTTTGAAAGCGCCAAGTTACACAGCAAGTTGTGCGTTAAGCTCTGAAACAGGGGCCTCTTCCTGCCAATCTAGAAATATCAAGAATAAACTATTCTACCTGAAACATACACTGAAGAATGGTGGAAATAGGCTCCTATATGAGATAACCATAGATCAAAATGAAAAAAAAAAAACCCTGGATAATGCAAGTAAAAGAGTATATGAAAGAACTAAACATAAACTTAAGTAAAATTGAAGCAGTAAGACAAACAGTTAAGAGAAATAATAAAATATTGGGACAGAAAAACATGGCAGAAAGAAATGAATGAAAAGTCAACGTTAAGAATCTACAGAACAAAAAAAAAAAAAAAAAAAAAAAAAAAAAAAAATATAAAGAAACATAAGAGAAGAAATCTGGTATGACAACACTGAAAAAACAATGCTGATCAGTAGGGCCAGACTAGGTATACTAGGATTAAATGACAGAAATAGGATAAAAGGAGAAGATACAAAATGTTTATACTGTGAGGAACAAAATGAAAATTTAGAACATTTCTTACTTTACTGTCCAGCATACCATGAAATTAGAAATAGATATAGCTTTATGCAGCAACCATATCAAGAAAATAAAGAGGAATTAGTAGCAAATATAATCTTATTGGTAGTTCTAATGAGGGAGGAAGTGGAGAATAGGAAAGATTTTATAAAAGAAATGTGGTATTTCAGAGAGAAGAAACTCAAACAAACACAAACAAAGGAGGAATAAAAGAAGCAAGGGAGCCGTTTCAAAGGCATATCCCACCCACTACTACTACTACTACAATAATATAGGACTTCAAAACTCTATTGCACCTTCACTTTTCAAACTAATGACATATAATAATAGAAAATATGAGGGAGATGAAAGACAAAAAAGGGGGAGGGTTAATGATGCTATATAGAGACAGTGATAGCACAGAGTTAAACAAGGTGGAGACTATTAGCAAAGACCTACTATATGCTAAATGCAAAATATACAATAATACTATCCATATTTTATTGTTATACTATCAGTAGGAAATACAGAGGAGGATAAAAATAGAGATAAAGCAATAAAAACTAGAATGCGAAAACATAATGAAAAACATAAACGACCAAGAATCATTACTGATTTTAGGAGATTTCAATGGCCATAATAGGTTTCTTAGGCCACCAGAATACAGACAGAAACGGGGAAATAATATTAGAATGGATGAATGAACATAGGCTAATACTACTTAACGCAGAGGACAGATGCACTGGAGTATACACATGGGATAGAATGCAGATGAAAAGCGTAATAGATTTTGCTTTAGTCCATGAGAAGTTATACAAAAATTTTGAGGAGATGGTAATGATGAAGACAAAAAGGAATTTGATATCTCAGACCATAACCTAATTACCATTCACTTAACATTCAAAGGACAGAAACAAGAATCTCAACAAGGGTAAATGGGGGGAAGTAAAATACTTCAAAACAGATGCAAGACAACCTAAATGACTTTATTAAAAAATTAGAAGAGATCCTAATAGATAAAGACCATTGACAGAATCACAGATATGGACTTATCAATAAAAGAAGTAGCAGAAGACAAGCTAATGAGAACATACAGGAGAAGTTGCTAGTAGAGGAGAAAGTAGAAGAGCAACCCTGGTTCAAGGGGGGAGATAGGAGTATCAAGGAAAGGAAGGAGCTGAATAGGAAGAAAAGGAATGAGAGAGATAATGTCGTAAAAGAAAGTCTAGAGAAGAAATATATACAAAAGAAAAAAGAGTGCAGATATTAATAAGAGAAAAGATAACAATATATGAAAAGAAAATAACAGAAGAAATAAAAAGAAACAAAAACAAAGAGCTCTGGGAAAATATTGGTAAGTTAAGAAATAAGCAAAAAGCCAAAAAAGAAACTATACACTTATATAATGAACAGGGAAGCAAGCTAAATGAGGCTGAAACAAAGGAAGAATTAGTGAATTATTGGAGAACCATTTACAGGCAAACACGAAAATAAAATAAAGGAAATCTGGAACGAAGAGAAAAGGATGGAATATGAAAATGAATTGGCAGCAGAAGATGATATCATAAGAATTGGAGACTATAGATTCCCAGAAGTACTAAGAGAACACATTGGACCTAGTGATGGAATGCAAAAGGAAGATAATCCCAATGCAAGAGCCTGTGATAACCAAGGAAAAAGTCATAGCTTGTCTAAGTAAGCTCAAAGCTAAAAAAGCTGCAGGCCCAGATGGAATCAAACCAGAGCTTTACAAAGTTTTAAAGAAAAGCAAAACCTGTATAGAAGTAGTACTAGTTAGGTGTTACAACAAAGAACTAGAAATCAAAGAAAAGCCTGAATCTTGGAAGAAATCTAGAACAAAAATGATAGAAAAGAAAAGGAAACCAAGGGCTAAAGGATTTAAGGCCTATAGCTTTATTAAATATATCATACAAAGTATTCATGATGCTGATAAAAGACGAAATAGAAGCACACCTCAGACTGAATGAACAAGATCACGAATGCCAAGCAGGATTTACAGGAGGGAGTAGGATAGCAAGATAACATCCTTACACTACAATATGGTGTAGAAGAGAGCTACAGGAATAGAAAACCATTAATAGTAATAGCTATCGATTACAGTAAAGCATTTGACTCGGTAAAACGAGAAGTCATGATTGAAGTTATGAAACAGTTCAAAATACATCCAAAAATCATAGAGGCAGTAGTTAACATATATGGAAGGGATAGCACAATAATAGACCTAGGGGAGGGAGTAGAACAGGAAATGGGAATTACAAGTGATTAGGCAAGGTTGCACAGGCTCTACTTCACTTTTCAAACTAATGACATATTTAATAATTAAGAAAATGGAGGAGGAAGGGACAGGATTTGAAAATGAACTAGTAAAGATAGGGACACTTTTCTTCGCCGACGATGGATTAGTTCTAGCAAGTAATATAGAAGACGCAAGAATAAACATAAAGATTTTAATAGATATAGGGAACAAATGTGGGCTAAAATAAATAAAGAGAAAAGCAAGCATCATTATTTTCAACATGAAAGATAAACCAGAAGAGATAGAGAACATAAAGGTGAGGGAGAACATTAGGTACAATATTTAGGAATAAAGATAAATGACTCTAGAAATCTGTTTTCGCTACAGAAAAAAGAATGTTGAATAAAGCACAGAAGTTAGCCAACCTAACCTACTCCGTGATAGAAAAAAGCTGCAACAAAGTTCTAATAGGGAAAACATTCTGGAAAAACATAGCTCTACCATCAATCTTATACGGAACCAATGTGGTTAATCTAACAGACGCAGAAATAGAAAAATTACAAAGAATAGAGAATGGGTATATAGGAAAATATTAGGGGCATGTAGAAGTACAGTAGTAGCCACATTAAGGGGGGAGATAGGAGCTTCTTCAATGAAAAGTAGAATTATGAATGGGAAGATAAGCTATGTAAATAATATTTTAAATGGACGGAAAGAGATACTGAAGAAAATAATTACAGATATGCAAGAAAAGGAAAGAACAAATGGTGGAAAACTGTGGAAAAAGTACATGCATGGTTAAAATAAATTTAAGAAAATTAGAAGGAATGTCCAGAACAGAAATAAAGGACAAAGCCAGAATATGGGACACAGAGAGGTGGAAAGAAAGAGTTGGAAAATAAAGTGACTGTGAACATATATAAAACGTGGAAAAGAGAAAAAAATATGATGAAGAAAATTTATGACAACTCTATGGGTTCAGTCCTTCTCTTCAAAGCCAGAACCAACTCTCTTAATTTAAATATAGCAAAAAGGCACCAGAAGGAGAACACCTGTTGTCCTTTTTGCAATGATGCAGTAGAAGACATATTTCATTTCCTTTATATTGTGATACATATATAAGAGGAAAACGGGTTTTTTAAAGCAATAGGGCTACAACAACCCTATGAAGAGAAGGAAAGTGACGTAAGTGGGAAAATTTACTATTTTTCAGGTAACAACGAAATAAGAAAAGAAGCCATATACTTGATGTGGAAAAAAGAGAGAAAAAAGGAAAGAGCTAAACAAATAAAAAAAAAAAAAAATACCCAAGACTAAGAGGCGCCGTTGCAAAGGCATTGCCTCGACCCATAACTACTACTACTACTACTGATAGAGTTAGACGCATAATGCAGGTTGAAAACAATAGTATCGTAGTCTTCTCACTTTATTCTGACATTTCTTTCTAATTATAGTGTGGCATAACATGTAGTGTATATCTAGCGCCAACGCAACGATCCGAGAGGAAAGTGGCGGAGGTGCGAGGGAAATCCTTCGGTGGCGTCTCTCATTTAGGCTATAGCCAACGGTCGTGACGTTCGGTTTTGATTCTTCGGGAAGTGATCGTTTGCACAATGGGCGACTCGTTGGACCCCAGCAAGCTCAAGGTGGCGGAATTGAGGGCCGAACTGCAGGCC
Source organism: Macrobrachium nipponense (assembly GCF_015104395.2). Lineage (NCBI taxonomy): Eukaryota > Metazoa > Arthropoda > Malacostraca > Decapoda > Palaemonidae > Macrobrachium > Macrobrachium nipponense. The sequence goes on from NC_087212.1 coordinate 35,535,460, forward strand.
AGAGGGCTGGACACGAAGGGAAATAAGCCGGTGTTGGTGGAGCGCCTGAAGGAGGCGCTCGAGCAGGCCAACGACGAGGAGGAGGCAGGTCGGTGGCGCCCCAGAATTTTCTCTCTTCGCTTTCTGAATGTTGTGTAGATTATTGTGATGTACTACCTACTATACATTGTATTGCCCTATATTGAGTCTCTTAACGTGAGAGAGTGTGTATGGCGGGCAGGTTGTTGCCAACATTTGGGGCCGAATAGTATGGTGGACGTCGGGATTCCTGTTTACAGGTAGTAGGGGGAAAAACCAGCGACTACCAACCCTTATCACGGTGGACAGGTCTTATTCACTCGATATTTAAATGGTGAAACAAGAATACAATTACAACTCCAAGCATACCATTCAAAAGATTGAAGTTTCGTCAACATAATGTGATATATATGAAAGCCCGGAGCACTTACAGATTAGCGGGCCCACTCGACCGCCGACCGAAATCGGCGGAAGAACACCAGAACCAATATGGTGGCGATACCAAAACAACAACAAACAAAGTAGGGAGCTAGCTACTACATATCCGCGACGATCGATTTGTGTGTGCTGTCAGTAAGGCCGTGGCGGAACGGCGCTTCGCGCCTTATCCGCATATTTAAAGATTCTTGGCAGGCATCGGCATGTTCTGGCAGAGGTAATGTTGCGCTGCGCGCACTAACCAACCCGGGTACAGTAAGGCTACTTACCGTGGCGGATGGATTTGGGTGTCGCGATACCAAAACAACAACAAACAAAGTAGGGAGCAACTGGCCCGGTAATGTGTAAACAACCCGAAAGCCCCATACGAACTAAAATAAGCATGTTATGCTCTTCGTAAAATATGTTTTCAAGGCAGTTTTGAAATCCAACATGGTGGCTACCGTGGGATGGACAGGTTTTGATCAGTGACGAAAATCATCTTTGTTCCGATACGTAATACAAACCCTCGGTCCTTTAAACAATAGGAGGAGGGTAACTAGCGGCAGCTGGGGGACGGTCGTAAGCTTCGAACAAGGGAGAACGGTAGGTTAACGTGCTTGTCCGATCGTGCGCGCAGACCACTTTGCTTTCGGCCGCGGGTGGTGAAGGACGTGTTTCGTCATCGCTCTCTGCCCCGCCCTTCATTCATCTGTCGTATGCTTGTTTATATTGTGGTTTTCTACTAATGGTTTGTTTGACTTGAAAAATGAAACTGAAAGTAAGTACACTGTTTTCATTTTTCTTTTTTCATTAACTTAATTATGAATCAAACATGGAGCTATCGCCGTAGAGGCGGCAATTTCCGCTCTTTCATGAAATTGACTTGAATTATGTCTCGGTGCCGAGGGCAGGGTGCACTCGCGCGAGTCATGTATTTTGGGGCGAAAGTGTGTAATTGAAAGATGTAAGTACTCTTTTTTCATTATATTTTTGCCCTGTGCGTTCGTTGCCGAGAGCGTGATTGCGCTCGGCACGAGCCTCTATTTTGTAGAATAGAATGCAATGAAAGTGGATTCGCAATGCAGTTTTCTTTTCATTTTCATTTATTAATTGCATCATATATTATTATGGATCAAGTTTCCGCTCTTACCCGGGAATTGATCTTTTCCCCTTTAAGTTCTATGAAGTGAATCGCAAGTGCAGTATTCTGTTTCATTTTCATATTACTTTTCACTGCTGTGCGGGGGTAGGGGAAGCGAAGGTCTGCCAGGAAGTCGTCGGAAAGCTCTCCCGCGGACTCCCTTGGTATCCGATTCTTCGTCTTCTTTCCTGCCCCCCGCTCAGCTTCCTCGTATTTTGTATTGGGGTCTTCCTTGCGTTCGGGGTGGGGCATGTCTCCCCCCCCAGTGCCGTGAGGGAACCCCTCTTACTAATCTGTCTGTGCTAACCGCAGGTGCTACATCCGTGGGAGACGACCTTGGACAGGTATGGGCCACTGCGGCTGCAGGGCGTGCTAGCATCCACGATCTGCTGCAGCGTCTAGCGAGGTCTGGGGCGGTGACCTTGGAGCGGTCTCCACTACACCTACACGGCCCGCTTAGGCTGCTTCCCCACCCCCCGCTGGTCTACACTCCCCATACTGTGGTCGGTGACGCCGTCTGCCGCTACTAGGGCCGGTCGCCGCTGTACCGAGGTAGGGGTAGGGGTAATGCCGCCGCCGCCTTGTTTTCTTCGTGTTGCCTGCCCCACCGACTTCCGCTGTTCCAGCAGCTCGCCCTGGACCGGCCGCCAGTACCCAGGTTCCCGCTGGCTGCCGATGATTCTACGAGGCGATGGCTGGGACTGCCGTACCTGCCGCTGATGTGGTTCCCGCTACTGACTTCGGCTGTCCTTCTGTGTTTACCGCTGCCGCTGTTCCTGCCGCTCCTGAGCTGGTTGCTGTTCCTGTCGCTCCTGGTTCCTGCGCCTGTCCATGCTGGTCCTGCCCATGGTGTGTTCTCCCCAGTCCCCCCCCAGTCCTTACCGGACGGGTGCAGTCGGGCCGTGTTTGCTTCGGCAATAGGCCCGACTCTGGCCTGGATGGAGGACCTGACGACTGTCCTGCGTGAGCTGACGAAGAAGAGGAAGGTGTCATCTTCGTCTTTGTCTGCTGCTGCCTCTTCCCCTTCGACTTCTAAGGCCCATAAGCCGAAGAAGAAGAAGGCTGCCTCCCCCACCTAAGAAGTCTCCTTGGGAACTTCTAATCGGGGCCCGTCCACCTCGGTGGGACGGGGGGGTCCTTCTGCTGGTCCTCCTGCTCCTTCGGGAGCGGGGCCCGCTCCCTTCCGTAAGGAAGAGATAGACGGGGACCAGAGGAGTATCGGTTAGCACTGGTACTTCTCGCCTGGTGCTAGCGGCGATGCCGCTACGCCAGGGGTCCGGCTCGGTCTCTCGTTCGCGGGAGATCACCGAGTGTACGCTCTCCCTCTGGAGACCGTGCAGCCAAAGTTTCGGCGCCAGAGTTCGCTCGGCGCCAAGATCGCGGCACGGAGCAGAAGGCTGGCGAGAACCGCTCTGGTGACTCTCGCCAGGCCAGCGGCCGCTCTCGCAGCGACCAGCTGGTAACCCGGGTTTTCCCCCTAAGAAGACTCCTTCGGGAACTTCGAAGGGCTCGTCTCACTCCGATGTGACGGGGCGGGGGGGTTCTTCTGCTGGTTCCTCCTGTTCCTTCGGGAACGGGGCCCGTCTCCTCTTCTGAGAAGAAGAAGGAGACGGGGACCAACAAGGGTGTGCTGGCTACCGCTGGTACACCCTCGCCTGGTCTTGGCAGCTCTGCTGCTAAGCAAGGCCACCGGCTACCGCTTCTCCTGTCCGCGAGAAGTTCCGGGTGTACGGTCCTCCTTCGGGTGACCGTGCAGCCAAATTGTTCCGACACGGGCATACAAACCTTTCGGTCCTTTTACAAATAGGAAGGTACTAGCGGCAGCTGGATAGGTCGTAAGCTTTCGAACAAGGGGTTCGGTAGTTAACTGCTTGTCCGACAGGCGCGCGCGCGCGACTGGGAGGTAAACAAATCTCTTTTGCTTTCGGCCCTGTGGCGCTGTGGACGTGTATCATCGCTCTCTGCCCGCTTCATCGTCGTTTGCTTTCGCAAATGATGTGTTTTCTTTTTCTTTTTCAATTATCTAGTGAAACTGAATTGTAAGTACAATCATTTCATTGAATTCAATGTGAATTAAAGGATCTTGGTGTCACCACGCCCTCGATTACCCGAGTGCCGGGAACTGAAGGGCGTAAGTGCGGGAATTCATTTTCCCAGGAATGATCCTCGTATTGTGTATGCTCGGTGCGAGGGTGGGAGCGCTCGCTGCGAGCGTAGATTGGGTTGGAATGTAGATGAAAATAAGTAAGTAAGTGGGCTCTTTTCATTTATTTTTTTTTGACCTGTATGCCCGTTGCCGAACGAATGCGCTCGGCACGGAAACTTATTCAGTATGGAAGTGGAATCGCAAGTACAGTATTCTTTTTCATTTTCATATATTATTTTGATTGTAGCAATACTCATTTTGGATCAGTTTCCGAGCTTACCCGGAAATTGATCCTTCCCCCTTTTTATTTTGAATGAAGTGAAATCGCAAGTGCAGTTCTTTTTCATTTTCATTTTTTTATTGAGATTGCATTGTTTACTGGGATCAATGTTTCCGCTATTCCCGGGAATTGATCCTTCCCTTTTTATTTGTATGAAGTGAAATCGCAAGCGCAGTAGTCTTTTCATTTTCATATATTTTTGATTGCATCAATTCATTATGGATCAAGGTTTCAGAAAACCTTGATCCATAAAGGTAAGGAATTGATCCTTTCACCTTGCGCTCGGTACCTAGGGCGCAAATGCGCGATCCGAGCCCTTATTCATTGTGAAGTGAATCGGTATGCAAGATGCATTTTCATTTTATTCCTTATTATTGATTGCATCAATATTTATTTGGTTCAAGTTCCGCTCAGTCAGGGAATTGATCCTTATGCCCTTGCATTCGGGCCGATGGCACGATTGCTCTGGGCTCTTATATTGTTGTTGGGTACATGGGTACTGTGCGGGGGTGGGGAACGAGAACCCCCCCCCAGCTCCGCTCAGCACCCGGCCCTTCCCCTTGGGGGGGGGGAGGTTATCGTTCTTCTCTCGCCCGATCCGTCGAGCGCGGGGAGGAGGGCGCTCGTGCCCGATGTACAATTGTAATAGCTTCCACTCGTTCGGAGAGGGCTCACCCCCCCACGCGAGGGACTTCCCCCCACTAATCGCTGCTACTGTTATTTCTGCAGGTGCTACTGCCACGAGGGTGGACCTTGGTGAGGTATGGGCGTCCTTCATTGCAGGGCGTGCTAGTGTCCAGGGGCGCGGTTCTATGTCTGGGCCTACTGCGGTCACCATGGAGTGGTGACCACGCAAAACCAGGTGACGACGTCCCTCCTCACCTGGTGTACTCGCCTCACGTGGGAGGTAACAGTCTTGCCTACCAGCCGCTGTGAAGTGCCGTTCGCCGTACCGAGAGGGGGGCGTGCCGCCGCCGCTCGTGGTTGCCGCGCTGCAGCGACCACACTTCCGCTGCCCTAGAGCTCGCCCCTGGACCTGCCGCCAGTACCAGGATGTTGCTGACTGCTGCTCCACTTCCTGGGTTTCCGGTGCTGCCTGCCGTACCTGCCGATTCTGGGCTGACTGTCCATGCAGTTGCTGCGCTGGCTGTCCCTGCCGTTGCTGCGCTGGCTGTCCCTGCCGTTGCTGCGCTGGCTGTCCCTACCGATGCTGTGCTGGCTGTGCCTGCTGTTCCTGAGATCGCATACCTGCTGATGTCGTCCCTGTTCGTGGTGGTACTACCCCAGACTTTGGTCGTCTGTACAGGTGCGTCCAGGGCCTGTGGCTTCGGCTACAGCAGCCCCGGCTCCGCCCTGGATAGCAGATCTTACGTCTGTCCTGAGGAAGCTGACGAAGAAGAGGAGGAAGGTGTCGTCGTCGTCGTCTTCATCTTCTTCATCGTCGTCGGCTGCCGCCTCTTCCCCTTCGACTTCTAAGGCTTCACAGCCGAGGAAGAAGAAGGTTGCCTCCTCCCTCCTAAGAAGTCTCCCTCGGAGCTTCTCGGGACCCGTCTCACCTCTGGTGGGACGGGAGGGTTCCTTCCGCTGGTCCTCCTGCTCCTTCGGGAGCGGGGCCCGTCTCTTCTTCCGCAAGGAAGACGACTACGGGGACCAGAGGGGTACCGGCTAACACCGGTACTTCCTCGCCTGTGTCAGTGGTTCTGCCACTGCATCAGGTCCGTCTCGGCCTCTCGTTCGCGGGAGGTACCGAGTGTACGGTCGCCTACAGCGAACCGTGCAGCCAGGAACCAGACCTCTGAGTCCGCTCAGCGTCAGGTTCACGGCACGGGGTGGAAGACTGGTGACAGCCGCTTATGCGACTCTCACCAGACCAGCTCTCACTCTCGCGGCGAACAGCTGGCTACCCGGGGGACGTGACGGTCCACGACCCGACCACGGGCTGAGGCTGGGAAGAGGTCCTCCCGTTCGCCGGTGCCAGCCACGCTGGAACCAGCGACGTGACGTGCCGTGAGGACAAGCACCGGTCTCACTGTGACAGTGGAGCCTGCAGGATCGCCTGACCGTCGCTCTCACAGAAAGCGAACGGGTACGGCAACCAGCACCAGCTCTTCTGATACTCGAGATCGGGCCGCTGTGCTCAGTCCAGCCGTTGTCCTCACAGGAGACGGTTCGACCAGGCCTGCAGCTCGATCGCCACCGCGGGTTGACGATCGCCTGCAGCCCTCAAAGCCTGCTGGTGTGCCAGCGAGCAATGAGGGAGCGTCAGGTCTGCCTCTCCCGTACCTTCAACCTCCTCGGGTTACACCGGGAGAGCGAGGTCATTGAGGAGTGATCGTGAGGGGTGCGCCCCTCATGATCCCACCACAACGCCCTACGTGCCAGGCACGGTTCTTGACCGGCCAGGACGTATGCGCAAGTGGATGGGGAAGACCGAGAGGCTGTCGCTGTTCCCCTTCTTAGGAGGAAGGTTTCTCGGAATATGCTCTTGTTGCGAAGGGCTTAACGGTCCCACTCTGCAAGATGCTGTGACTTCCGAGATCCAGAGGGACTTGGTCGAGGTTACGGCGCTGATTCGTCAGCACAATGATCTCAAGGGGAAGGATCGCCGCTCCCACCAGCAGAGCCATGTCTCGGCTCGAGTCGTTTTAGGGGCCCGAGAGGGAACCCAAATCGACGGTGGGTCTGCCGCGATCGGAGCTTGCCGACTGGGTTGAACCAGGTAGTCTCTCGTCTCCGGACAAGAAGGCTCTCTCAGTTCTGGACGGTCGAACAAGCTACTTCACCTCCTCTACTGCGACAGAGGCGTTTCTACGTGTCTTCGGACACCGTATTTAAATACCCCTTCGGTCCTCCTGAGGTTTCGACCTCGACGAGGACTGGAATGAGTCGGAGCGGTATCGGCTCTCTCCTGTCAGGTGTCGATTAGCCCACCCAGACGACGTTCACAGTGAAGGACGGCGTTCCCCCCTCACCTGCTGCCGGAAGTGGGGGGGTGCCTGGCCAGCCATTGGGAACCGGTCCAACAGCAGGCGTACGTTCCAGGGGCATCGAAGGACGTAG
>NC_087212.1:35543024-35578099 GCF_015104395.2 Macrobrachium nipponense
GCTGGTACGAAGAGATACGCTTGCCTCTCTCTTAGTACTCGGTCCAGAGGTCTGACCATTGATCCTGCGGTGCACACCCCGATCAATCGGACAGAGGCTTGGATCCCTCCCTCGCTCTTACGACCAGGGAGGCTTCCAAGGTTGGGCGAACACCAGTCTGTTCACAAAAGACTCAGATTCCACCCACCAAGAAGTGAGTCTTCCTATTGTAAAAGGACCGAAGGTTTGTATGCCGTGTCGGAACAAATGACAATTTCATACAATCAACTTACCTGTCAGATATATACATAGCTAAGACTCCGTCGTCCCCGACAGAAATTCAAATTTCGCGCCACTCGCTACAGGTAGGTCAGGTGATCTACCGGCCTGCCCTGGGTGGCAGGACTAGGAACCATCCCCGTTTTCTATCATATTTTCTCTGTCGCCGGTGGTATCAACATTGTTGTTATTACCTCCTGACTTAGATTCATTTTTCATCCTTTGATCATCGTTTTTCGGCTTTTTGGTGACGTATTTGGATCGTGTTTTGGCATTCGCTACAGTGGACTGTTTTTTGGAATAACTTTTGGATTTTCTCAGTATGTCTGATTCTAATGTGAGTGTGAGAATGTGTGTGAATGTAGGCTGCAGGGTGAGGATACCGAAAGCTTCGGTTGATCCTCACACTGTATGCCGTAAATGTAGGGGGTTTCAGTGTTCTGCTATTAATACTTGTAAGGAATGCGAGGGATTGAATGCAGAAGAGTGGAAGACTTTGACTTCTTATTTGAAGAAGTTAGAGAGGGATAGAATTAGACGATTGAAAGGTGTGAGGTTCAAGGCCTATTGAGCCTTTCACTGATAATTCTAATCCTACTGATGTAGATTCTCCCTATGTATCTCATTCTCAGAGGGCTTTTTTCGGATTCGGCATCGGAATCGCCAATCTGAAAGCTACAATTAGAGACATGAAGTCCAAGATGGCTGACTTCAAAGGTAAGGCTAGTGAAAGTGAGCATTACAGTGAAGTGAGTTCTCCCAGTGTTGTGGAGGGGGCGTTTGATCGTCCCTGCGACGCTCCCAGGCCTAGACCTCTTCCAAGCTCACGAGCCCAGAGGAGAAGGAAAGTCGAAAGCCTTAAGGAGGTGTGGGGAATCCCAACGGTCAGACGTCCCTTCAGCTAGCTCTGCTTCGTGGCAGGCGGCTCAAGGGCGCTATAGAAAAAGCGTCCTTCGCGAGTGTTTCTCGTCCTCTCCCTCTCCCTCACCTAAACGAGGGTGGAAGGAATCGAACTTGTCGAGACACTGAAGCGTTATATGACGCCTGACATGGATTCTAGTCCAGAGCGTTTCTCAGATGACGCTCCGTCTTCTAGCAAGAAAGCGAAGGGGGCGTCAGCGTCACCTGAAGTGTACGCGGAAGTACCCTTTCCTTCTTCTCCCCCGAGTGATGACGAAAGACGTCATGCACTGGACGTGGGAGAAGCGTCAAGAAAGATCATTATGGCAGTTCAAGAGCAACTGTCATCTCTAGTGGGAGTTTTGCGCCACGTCGGAAGGACGTGATGCTTCCAATTAGAAGTCTCGTCCTCTCTCACCTGTTCAACGAGAAGCGTCATACAGACGGGAAACGGCTAAACGTCTTACAGAAGCGTCTAGTTCGAGAGCGAGAACAGGTGCTTACGAGAGTTTCGTAACGCCAGAGAGACGTAAGACGTCTTTTAGACGCGAAGCGTCATTGGAAACGGAGCATAGACATGACGCTCCGTCCAATATTATGACGCCAAGTAGGACGCCTTTGGAGAGCGGAGCGTCTTCCAAGCGCGAAGCGTCATCGAGACGTCAGCAAAAGACGTCATCCATGACGCTTGGCGAACGGGAAGCGTCATGTAAGCGTGAAGAGTCTTCTAAATTCTAGAGAAGCCGAAGCTTATGACGCCTTCCAAGACTATTAGAGCGGGAAAGAGGAAGGATTATCATTCCCTTAGCCCCTCTCCTATTAGGAGTTTGTCTCCTCAAGAAGAAGAACGTTCGGAAAGGAGAGCGGAGACGCATGTAGATCCCGAGTTAGAGGAAAACTCGGATGACGAATATAGTGGAAGAGAAGGTCTGTCTAACTATAAGGTGTTGACTACCCTACTTCTTGAGGAGTACGGAGACGAGTTGACGCCTGCCGCTCCTCCTTCTCCGCGCTCGCTCTTTTCCAGTGCTAAGACGAAGAAGCCTTCGTCTTTTCTAAAAATGAAAACCCACCATATCGATGAAGAGAGCATACATTCCTTAGACTCATGGGATGAAGTCTAAGAAAGACTTAGTGAGGACAGTCTTCTGCATGCCTCCAGCAAGATTAGCTGGGAAAAGAGGCATTTGGTATCAGACGGGAGAGAATATGGGTATCGCTCTCCCTTCTACAACAGAGGCAGATTTGTTCCGATACGTAATACAAACCCTCGGTCCTTTAACAATAGGAAGGTAACTAGCGGCAGCTGGACGGTCGTAAGCTTCGAACAAGGGGAGAACGGTAGTTAACTGCTTGTCCGATCGTCCGCGCGCCCGAGAGGTGAAGAACCACTTTTGCTTTCGGCCGCGGGTGTGAAGGACGTGTTTTCGTCATCGCTCTCTGCCGCGTTCATCGTCGTATGCTTTGTTTATATTGTGTTTTCTACTAATGGTTTGGATTGACTTGAAAATGAAACTGTAAGTACACTGTTTTCATTTTCATTACTTAATTATGAATCAACATGGAGCTATCGCCGTAGAGACGGCGATTTCCGCTCTTTTCATGAATTGAACCCTTGAATTATGTCTCGGTGCCGAGGCGGGCGCACTCACGCCCGAGTCATGTATTTTGGGCGAAAGTGTGTAATTGAAAGATGTAAGTACTCTTTTTCATTATATTTTTTGGCCCTGTGCGTTCGTTGCCGAGAGCTTGATTGCGCTCGGCAAGAGCCTCTTATTTTGTATGAATAGAATGCAATGAAAGTGGATTCGCAATGCAGTTTTCTTTTCATTTTCATTTATTAATTGCATCAAATTTAATTTTGGATCAAATTCCGCTCTTACCCGGGAATTAATCCTTACGATTTATTGCTGTGAAAAGTGAAAATAGCAAGTGCAGTATTGTTCATTTTCATATATATTTATGATAGCATCATATTATTATGGATCAAGTTTCCGCTCTTACCGGAATTGATTTTTCCCTCTTTAAGTTCTATGAAGTGAATCGCAAGTGCAGTATTCTGTTTCATTTTCATATCACTTTTCACTACTGTGCGGGGGTAGGGGAAGCGAAGGTCTGCCAGGAAGTCGTCGGAAAGCTCTCCCGCGACTCCCTTGGTATCCGATTCTTCGTCTTCTTTCCTGCCCCCCCGCTCAGCTTCCTCGTATTTTGTTTTTGGGGTCTTCCTTCCGTTCGGGGTGGGGGCATGTCTCCCCCCCCCGTGCGTGAGGGAACCCCTCTTACTAATCTGTCTGTGCTACCGCAGGTGCTACAGCCGTGGGAGACGACCTTGGACAGGTATGGACCACTGCGGCTGCAGGGCGTGCCTAGCATCCACGATCTGCTGCAGAGTCTAGCGAGGTCTGGGGCGGTGACCTTGGAGTGGTCTCCACTACAACCTTCACGGCCGCTTATGCTGCTTCCCCCCGCTGGTCTACACACCATGCTGTGTGGTGACGCCGTCTGCCGCTTCTAGGGCCGGTCGCCGCCGTACCGAGGAGGGGTATGCGCGCTGCCTGTGTTTTCTTCGTGTTGCTGCCCCAGACTTCCGCTGTTCCAGCAGCTCGCCCCTGGACCGGCCGCCAGTACCACGCTGGCTGCCGATGATTCTACGAGGCGATGGCTGGGCCTGCCGTACCTGTCGCTGATGTGGTTCCCGCTACTGGCTTGGCTGTCCCTTCTGTGTTTGACCGCTGCCGCTGTTCCTGCGCTCCTGAGCTGGTTGCTGTTCCTGTCGCTCCTGGTTCCTGCGCCTGTCCATGCTGGTCCTGCCCATGGTGTGTCTTCCCCAGTCCCAGGTCCTTCCGGACAGGTGCAGTCGGGCCGTGTTGCTTCGGCAATAGGCCCGACTCCGGCCTGGATGGAGGACCTGACGACTGTCCTGCGTGAGCTGACGAAGAAGAGGAAGGTGTCATCTTCGTCTGTTGCTGCCTCTTCCCTTCGACTTCTAAGGCCCATAAGCCGAAGAAGAAGAAGGGGGCTGCCTCCCCCCCCTAAGAAGTCTCCTTCGGGAACTTCTAAGGGCCCGTCCCACCTCGGTGGGACGGGGGCTCCTTCTGCTGGTCCTCCTGCTCCTTCGGGAGCGGGGCCCGTCTCCCCTTCCGTAAGGAAGAGATAGACGGGGACCAGAGGAGTATCGGTAGCTCTGGTACTTCCTCGCCTGGTGCTAGCGGCGATGCCGCTACGCCAGGTTCCGGCGTCTCGGTCTCTCGTTCGCGGGAGATCCCGAGTGTACGCTCTCCCTCGGGAGACCGTGCAGCCAAAGTTTCGGCGCCAGAGTTCGCTCGGCGCCAAGACCACGGCACGGAGCAGAAGGCTGGCGAGAACCGCTCAGGTGACTCTCGCCAGGCCAGCGGCCGCTCTCGCAGCGACCACAGCTGGTAACCGGGTTTTGTTTCCCCCTAAGAAGACTCCTTCGGGAACTTCGAAGGGCTCGTCACATTCCGGTGTGACGGGGGGTTCTTCTGCTGGTCCTCCTGTTCCTTCGGGAACGGGGCCCGTCTCCCCTTCTGAGAAGAAGAAGAAGACGGGGACCAAGGGTGTGCTGGCTACCGCTGGTACACCCTCGCCTGGTCTTGGCAGCTCTGCTGCTAAGCCAGGTACCGGCTCGGTTTCTCGTCCGCGAGAAGTTCCGAGTGTACGATCTCCTTCGGTGACCGTGCAGCCAAAGTTAAGACGCCTGAGTTCGCTCAGCGTCATGACCGAGGCACGGAGCAGAAGACTGTCGAGAGCCGCTCAGGTGACTCTCGCCAGGCCAGCGGCCGCTCTCGCAGCGACCAGCCGGTACCTCGGGTTGACGTGACGGTCTCTGACCGGCCACGGGTTGAGGCTGGGAAGAGGTCCCCCAACCGACGGTACCAGCCTCGGCTGGTACCAGCGGTTTGACGTGCCGCGAGGACGCTCACCGGTCTCACGGCGAAAGCGAGCTCTGCAGGTCACCTGACCGCCGCTCCCACAGGGACCGGGCGGATACGGTGACCAGCAGCAGCTCGTCTGACGCACGGGACCGGGTCGACGTGCCTCAGTCGAGCCGCTCGCCACAGGTGAGCGGCACGGCCAGGCCTGCAGATCGATCCCCACCGCGGGTTGGTGATCGGCTGCAGCCCCCCACGTACGCTGGTCCTGCCAGCGAGCGGGGGGGGGGAGCGTCAGGTCTGTCTCTCCACTACCTTCAACTTCCTCGGGCTACACCGGGAAGAGCGAGGTAGCTAGGAGTGATCGTGAGAGGTGCGCCGCTCACGATCCCGTCACGACGCCGCACGTGCCACGTATGGTCTTAGGACCAACCAGGACGTACGCCGCAAGTGATTGGAGGCGACCGTCAGGGGGAGAGGGGGTAGCGTCAGTTCTGTCTCTCCGATACCTTACAACTTCCTCGGCATACGCCAGGAAGAGCTAGGTATATAGGAGTGATCGTGAGAGATGCGCCGCTCACGATCCCGTCACGACGCCGCACGTGCCAGGTTGGTCTTAGGACCAACCAGGACGTACGCGCAAGTGATTGGAGGCAACCGTCAGGGATCTGTTGCTGGTCCTTCTTCTGAAGGAGGAGGGTCCTGGGAGCTGCTCTTGTTGGAGGGACTGGACGGTCCTACTCCTCAAGACGCTGTAACTTCCGAGATTCAGAGTAACTTTACCCAGGTTATTGCACTGATTCGTCAGCACAACGACCCGGGGGGAAGGATCGCCGCTCCCACCAGCAGAGCCCATGTCTCTGCTCGAGTCGTTTTGGGGCCCGCCCGAGGGAAAACCCAAACCGACGGTGGGTATGCCGCGATCGGAGCTTACCGATTCTGTCTTGAAACCAGAGTCTCTCGTCTCCGGACAAGAAGGCTCTCTCAGTTCTGGCCGGTCGATCAAGCTACTTCCACCTCTCCTACTGCGACAGCGGCGTTTCTACGTGTCTTCGGACACCGTATTTAAATACTCCTTCGGTCCTCCTGAGAGGTTTCGACCTCGACGAGGACTGGAATGAGTCGGAGGACGGTATCGGCTCTCTCCTGTCAGGTGTCGATCAGCCCCACCCAGACGACGTTCACAGTGGCGGCAGACCCTTACCTACAGTGAGAGTTCGTAACCTCCTCGGGGAAAAACGTTTTCTCCTCCTGACGATACGTTTTCCCAGACTCTGAGAGGCCATCGCCGCAAGGCGATGGCTGCTCCTACTCTTCTCCAACTGCTAGTTCCACTGGGAAGGCGAGCGAGTATCCAATTCCTCCCCCATTCCCTCTCTCCTTACGGCTACGAGGGAAAGGGGAAGGATCCTACAGAGATTTTCTCTGTAGGATCCCACGTTGGGGACTGCGCTACCAGGGGGGACCTTCGGGTCCTACCTGACGTAAGCCCCCGGTCGTTGAGGAGGGATCCTGCCCCATTCTCGATTCTACGGGAATCGAGAGGACCACCAGCCGATATCGTTTGACGAATTCGGTGGGGGTTTCGCAGACTGCTTAGAATTCTACGGAATTTCTAGCGCATTCAGAGTGTTTAGAGTTTCTTACGATCTCCAAACACTTAGGCGAGACCACGGTTCCAAAGTGAGCGAGACGAGAATCCCCGATATGTTACACGATAATCGGGAACCTCGCCTATGCTCGAATTCCTGGAATTTCTAGCATTAGGAAGAAGACTGCTGCTGAAAGAAGACTATCTCACAGTAGGCGACCAACCTGGAATAGAGAAGAAACGGACGGGAAATATCCAGTTTGGCTGGAACTATCGTCTTAGTATTCTGTTCACCATTGAAGCTTTCCTTCGAGGAAGACTTCTCCTTCACTCTCTTAATAGAGAACGAAGGTGGTCGATCTCCAATCTTATTTTGTTTTTTCTTGAAGGAAAGAATTTAGGATGGAGATCGTTGTTCAGAATCCTACAAATATACTACGTATATTAACCTCGCGACATGATTCTGCTAAGCAGTTGAATTGGTCCCGAGGGGTAGGCGCATATCCTGGTTATTATACGGATTACGACTTAGACGAAAAGTATTCTAATTGAACTGCAAACCCGGGTTGCCTGCAACCTCCAGGAGTTTCCAGTTTCAATTTTATATACTTATGGTGTTGTCACAACAACACCATTTTAGCTTTTATATTTACCGAAATTCGTTTCGCTTAAATATAATTGCTCGAGCATATCTTTTTATGCTCGGTGGTTTCTAGCCGAACGCATTCCTTCGTGGAAAGGATTACTTGGCAACTCAGGATGGACGAGTCAGCGACAGCTACTGCGTATTGAATTGCCCGAGGCATTTCAGTATCAGCTGCCGCTTTGGAGAATAGACGGTTGTTTATGTCCTTTCTCACCTGCTTTGATTGAATAACAACCGTAATCTCTGCCCAACAATCACGGACTTAAGTCCTCTGATTAACGGGGATTCTCGCATACATGAATGACCATCTACTGCTGAGAAAACGCTAGTATTCATCGTCTTCGGTATTGCGAGAATTTTAAACAGAGATATCTATTCGACTCTCATCTTTCTGTTTACCGCACGGTAACAGAATTCTGTAATAGTCTCTTGCTGCATCGTATCCCGATAATGCGAATGATTTTTGCGGAATCTGAGTTTGTCCTCAAAATATCTTGTATTCGGAGGTGTACAATTGTTCATTGTTCACCCCAGGATTAGCAGATGTATTGAAAGACATCGCCTACTCCCACACCTGCCAGCTCTACTTCCAAACGTTCAGCCCATGAGAAGCAGTTCTTCAAGCGGCTCTCCCCTGTGTTTCATTACTGAAGAACGCCCCGCTTTCATTGCACAACGGACAGAAATGAAATGGCGGTTAGCGTTTTCAGTCATTTGTAAGCACAGGTTTAGAATCTTGAGATTCCTTCTCTCGATTCAGCTGGAAGACGTAGGTTGCATTCATTGCCTACCTTCGTCTTCAACGTCACATAGTTGTTTGTTTCTCCTTAAGCTGAGATTCAACGTCTATGAGATTTTCTTGCCATCAGGGACCTCGTCTTTTGAAGGCAATTGACTTTCGCCTTTTGAGTTTATGCATTAAGAGAATCATCGCCGCGCCGTCCGGCATCGGTGAACTAACAAATATTTTATTTGTTTGGTCTCTCAGCATAACTCTTTAAAGGGCGAAGGTCACGTGACTTACCCGGATGCTTGGACAACTTGCCTCTACTGATTCCGAACCAGTCAGTCGGCAGCTGTCAGAGCGTCCAAGTCAGTTACGAACTATGCTGTGGACTTAGTTCGGTTGTTCCAGAGCAATCATTACTTCGTCTTAATAGCTTGTCAGTATGAGTACTGTACATAACCAAAGTCGAGAAGAGGGATAGGTCATACGACTCCCTTCCCTTTTATTTTCGTCTTAGGTAACTGCATGACTTCTCTTGAGAAGTCAAGCACAAAGGGATGGGGATTTGTGACCCTCGATTTCGTACCGATCTTCGTAGCGAAAGACTCAGAACCCTTCGTAAACTGACGATTGGTTCGAGTCCTTCACAATACCCTCCCTAATGGACGTCACCGGCCTCCGATACGAAGGCTATGCTGCTTTGTCCTGTGAAGGGTGCGACGGAGCTGTCTGAAGAAACTCGACACCCAGGATGAGTGTGGACGCCTCTTCATCATTCTCCTCGCGTTCCGCAAGAACTTCTCCGTGGCGCAGGTAATGAAGGCAGGCGCCTGGTCCAACCGGACCGCATGCACCTCCTTCTACCTTCAGGATATTGCCCACAGTTCCTTGGATCTTTTTCCTTGGGAAACCGTGGTGGTTGTCAAACACGTTGTGTAGTTAACCCAGACCCTCGCAGGCTGAACAGCATCGAGTCCTGGTGTGACCGTAAGAATGGATGAGGAATGAGAGTGTGACTGGCTCCTCTTCCCATCTTTTTCTTCCCTCTACCTTTGGGTAGGGACACGGTCGTCACCCTGCTGGGTAAGGACGAGATGCAGGTGAGCTACTCAATAGAGCACCATCCTATCCCTTTCAGTAGGGATAGGAGTAAATATCCACCACTTCCTCCAACAAGGGGGAGGAAGTTGGATGCCAAATTGAGACAAACCCATCATTTTATGATTGTCTCTTGCAAACAGGAACAAGTTCTTGCTTGCTGGTACGAAGAGATACTCTTGCCTCTCTCTTAGTACTTGGCCCAGAGGTCTGACCATTGATCCTGCGGTGCACACCCCGATCAATCGGACAGAGGTTTGGATCCCTCCCTTGCTCTTACGACCAGGGAGGCACTCCAGGGTGGACGAACACCAGTCTGTTCACCAAAAAAGACTCAGTTCCCTCCCACCAAGAAGTGAGTCTTCCTATTGTTAAAGGACCGAGGGTTTGTATTACGTATCGGAACAAATGACAATTTGTCGAAATTGCATTTTTCCTAACTATACAAACCTGAGGTCCTTTACATATAGTCCCACCTCATGCCACCCCTCACTCTGCAACTTTTTGCATGGGCCTAAAGCAAAAGTGATTCTTCACCTCTCGGGCGCGCGGAGCGCGCGCACGACTCGGACAAGCAGTTAACTACCGTTCTCCCCGTTGTTCGAAGCTTACGACCGTCCCAGCTGCCGCTAGTTACCTTCCTATTGTAAAGGACCTCAGGTTTGTATAGTTAGGAAAAATGCAATTTTCGACAAATTGTCATTTTTCGACTTTGGTTGACGCCTTCAAGGCGTCAAAGTCTCAATTCTGCACGGATTACGTGGGGAATTTCGGAAACTGGATCATCTCCTCAAGGGACTCTTTCGTGTATTGGAAGTTTTTAACTTCTTAGATTGGTCCCTTGGGGTGATGTCCAAGAAAGCCCATGATTCGGAAGGAATCGAACCTGAAGCCCTGTTATGCATTTGTTCCGACACGGCATACAAACCTTCGTCCTTTTACATTAGGAAGGTACTAGCGGCAGCTGGATAGGTCGTAAGCTTTCGAACAAGGGGTTCGGTAGTTAAACTGCTTGTCCGACCGGCGCGCGCGCGCGACTGGTAGGTAAACAAACCACTTTTGCTTTCGGCCTGCTGGCGTGTGGACGTGTATCATCGCTCTCTGCCCGCTTCATCGTCGTTTGCTTTCGCATGATTGTGTTTTTCTTTTTCTATGTATCTAGTGAAACTGAATTGTAAGTACAATCATTTCATTGAATTCAATTGTGAATTAAAGGATCTTGTCTTCACAACGCCCTCCGATTACCTGAGTGCCGGGACTGAGGGCGTAAATTGCGGGAATTCATTTTCCAGAATGATCCTCGTATTGTGTATGCTCGGTGCCGAGGGCGGGAGCGCTCGCTCCGAGCGTATATTGGGTTGGAAATGTGTAGATGAAAATCGTAAGTAAGTGCTCTTTTCATTTATATTTTTTTGACCTGTATGCCCGTTGCCGAACGAATGCGCTCGGCACGGAAACTTATTCAGTATGAAAGTGGAATCGCAAGTACAGTATTCTTTTTCATTTTCATATATTATTTTTTATTGTAGCAATACTCATTTTGGATCAGTTTCCGAGCTTACCCGGAGATTGATCTTCCCCTTTTTATTTTGAATGAAGTGAAATCGCAAGTGCAGTTCTCATTTTCATTTTTTTTTATTGAGATTGCTTTGTTGACTGGGATCAATGTTCCGCTATTCACGGGAATTGATCCTTCCCCTTTTTATTTGTATGAAGTGAAATCGCAAGCGCAGTAGTCTTTTCATTTTCATATATTTGTTGATTGCATCAATTCATTATGGATCAAGGTTTCCAGAAACCTTGATCCATAAAGGTAAGGAATGGAACCTTTCACCCTTGCGCTCGGTACCGAGGGCGCAAATGCGCTCGATCCGAGCTTATTCATTGTGAAGTGAATCGTTTTGCAAGATGCATTTTCATTTGTTCCTTATTATTGATTGCATCAATATTATTTGGTTCAAGTTCCGCTCAGTCAGGGAATTGATCCTTATGCCTTGTATTCGTGCCGATGGCACGATTGCTCTGGGCTCTTATTTTGTTGTTGCGTACATGGGTACTGTGCGGGGGTGGGGAACGAGACCCCCCCCCCGCTCAGTTCCCACAGATGGCTCTTCCCCTTGGGGGGGGGGGAGGTTATCGGCGTTCTTCTCCTCGCCCGATCCGTCGAGCGCGGGGGAGGGCGCTCGGTGCCCGATGTACAATTGTATTAGGGGTCTTCCACTCGTTCGGGAGGGATCAAACCCCCGCCCGAGGGGATTTCCCCACAATTAATCGCTACTACTATTATTTCCGCAGGTGCTACTGCCACGAGCGTGGACCTTGGGTGAGGTATGGGCGTCCTTCCAATTGCAGAGCGTGCTGGTGTCCAGGGGCTGCGGTTCTATGTCTGGGCCTACTGCGGTCACCCATGGAGTGGTGACCCACGCAACCAGGTGACGACGTCCTCCTCACCTGGTGTACTCGCCTCACTTGTGGTTTCAGTCTTGCCTACAGCCGCTGTGAAGTGCCGTTCGCCGTACCGAGAGGGGGCGTGCCGCCGCCGCTCGTGGGTTTGCCGCGCTGCAGCGACCACACTTCCGCTGCCCTAGAACTCGCCCCTGGACCTGCCGCCGTACCAGGATGTTTGCTGGCTGCTGCTCCACTTCCTGTGTTTTCCGTGCTGCCTGCCGTACCTGCCGATTCTGGGATGCAGTTGCTGCGCTTGGCTGTCCCTGCCGTTGCTGCACTGGCTGTTCCTGCCGTTGCTGCCGCTGGCTGTCCCTACCGATGATGTGCTGGCCGTGCCTGCTGTCCTGAGATGCCCATACCTGCTGATGTCGTCCCTGTTCGTGGTGGTACTACCCCAGACTTTGGTCTGTCTGTACAGGTGCGTCCGGGCCCTGTGGCTTCGGCTACAGCAGCCCCGGCTCCGCCCTGGATAGCAGATCTTACGTCTGTCCTGAGGAAGCTGACGAGAAGAGGAGGAAGGTGTCGTGGTCGTCGTCTTCATCTTCTTCATCGTCGTCGGCGCCGCCTCTTCCCCTTCGACTTCTAAGGCTTTACAGCCGAGGAAGAAGAAGGTCGCCTCCTCCCTCCTAAGAAGCTTCCTCGGGAGCTTCTCGGGACCCGTCTCACCCTCGGTGGGACGGGAGGGTTCCTTCCGCTGGTCCTCCTGCTCCTTCGGGAGCGGGGGCCCGTCTCTTCTTCCGCAAGGAGAAGACTACGGGGACCAGAGGGGTACCGGCTAACACCGGTACTTCCTCGCCTGGTGTCAGTGGTGCTGCCACTGCATCAGGGTCCGTCTCGGCCTCTCGTTCGCGGGAGGTACCGAGTGTACGGTCGCCTACCAGCGACCGTGCAGCCAGGAACCAGACCTCTGAGTCCGCTCAGCGTCAGGTTCACGGCACGGGGCGGAAGACTGGTGACAGCCGCTCACGCGACTCTCACCAGACCAGCTCTCGCTCTCGCGGCGAACAGCTGGCTACCCGGGGACGTGACGGTCCACGACCGGCCACGGGCTGAGGCTGGGAAGAGGTCCTCCCGTTCGCCGGTGCCAGCCACGGCTGGAACCAGCGACGTGACGTGCCGTGAGGACAAGCACCGGTCTCACTGTGACAGTGGAGCCTGCAGGTCGCCTGACCGTCGCTCTCACAGAGAGCGATCGGGTACGGCAACCAGCACCAGCTCTTCTGACACTCGAGATCGGGGCCGCTGTGCTCAGTCCAGCCGTTCTCCACAGCGAGACGGTTCGACCAGGCCTGCAGCTCGATCGCCACCGCGGGTTGACGATCGCCTGCAGCCCTCCAAGCCTGCTGGTTCTGCCAGCGAGCAACGAGGGAGCGTCAGGTCTGC
This sequence comes from Macrobrachium nipponense, assembly GCF_015104395.2. Classification (NCBI taxonomy): domain Eukaryota; kingdom Metazoa; phylum Arthropoda; class Malacostraca; order Decapoda; family Palaemonidae; genus Macrobrachium; species Macrobrachium nipponense. The sequence goes on from NC_087212.1 coordinate 35,555,969, forward strand.
CTCTCCCGTACCTTCAACCACCTCGGGTTACACCGGGAGGAGCGAGGTATTGAGGAGTGATCGTGAGGGGTGCGCCCCTCATGATCCCACCACAACGCCCTACGTGCCAGGCACGGTTCTTGGACCGGCAGGGCGTATGCGCAAGTGGATGGGGAAGACCGAGAGGCTGTCGCTGTTCCCCTTCTTAGGAGGAAGGGTTCTCGGAATATGCTTCTTGTTCGAAGGGCTTAACGGCGGTTCCCACTCTGCAAGATGCTGTGACTTCCGAGACCCAAGAGGAACTTTGCCGAGGTTACGGCGCTGATTCGTCAGCACAATGACCTCGGGGAAGGATCGCCGCTCCCACCAAGCAGAGCACGTCTCGGCTCGAGTCGTTTTGGGGCCCGAGAGGGAACCCAAATCGACGGTGGGTCGGCCGCGATCGGAGCTTGCCGACTGTGTTGAACCAGGTAGTCTCTCGTCTCCGGACAAGAAGGCTCTATCAGTTTTTGGACGGTCGAACAAGCTACTTCACCTCCTCTACTGCGACAGAGGCGTTTATACGTGTCTTCGGACACCGTATTTAAATACCCCTTCGGTCCTCCTGAGGTTTCGACCTCGACGAGGACTGGAATGAGTCGGAGCGGTATCGGCTCTACTGTCAGGTGTCGATCAGCCCCACCCAGACAACGTTCACAGTGGCGGCAGACACTTACCTACAGTATGAGTTCGTAACCCTCCTCGGGAAAACGTTTTCTCCTGACGATACGTTTTTTTTCCCAGGCTCTGAGAGGCCATCGCCGTAAGGCGATGGCTGCTCCTTTTCTTCTCCAACTGCTAGATCCGCTGGGAAGGCGAGCCAGTATCCAATTCCTCCCCCATTCCCTCTCTGCTTACGGCTACGAGGGAAAGGGGAGGGATCCTACAGAGATTTCTCTGTAAGATCCCACGTTAGGGGCTGCGCTACCGGGGGGACCTTCGGGTCCTACCTGACGTAAGCCCCGGTCATTGAGGAGGGATCCTGCCCTTTCTCGATTTCTACGGGAATCGAGAGGACCACCAGCCGATATCGTCTGACGAATTCGGTGGGGGGTTTCGCAGAGTGCTTAGAATTCTACGGAATTTCTAGCGCACTCAGAGTGTTCGAGTTTTTACGATCTCCAAACACTCAGGCGAGACCACGGTCCAAAGTGAGCGAGAATCCCCGATAATTGTTACACGATAAATCGGGGAACCTCGCTTATGCTCGAATTCCTGTAATTTCTAGCATTTGGAAGAAGACCGCTGCTGAAAGAAGAGTATCTCACAGTAGGCGCTTAACCTGGAATAGAGAAGAACGGGACGGGAACTTCCAGTTTGGCTTGAACTATCGTCTTCGTATTCTGTTCACCATTGAAGCTTTCCTTTGGGAAAGACTTCTCCTTCACTCTCTTGAATAAGAGAACGAAGGCGGTCGATCTCCAATCCTTATTCTCATTCCTCGAGGGGAAAAGAATTTAGGATGGAGGTCGTGGTACAGACCTACAAATATACTACGTATATTACCCTCGCGACATGATTCTTTAACAGTTGAATTGTCCGTGGGGTAGGCGATACCGTAGTTAACTCTACGGTTGTGACCGAGACGAATTGTATCTTAATTGAACTGCAACTCGGGGTTGCCTGCAACCTCCAGCAGTTATCAGTTTCGATTTTAGATACTTGGTATTGTCATGACAACACCAAATCAGCTTTTGTATTTACCGAAATCCGTTTCGGTTAAATATAATTGCTCGAGCGTATTCTTTATGCTCGATGGTTCTAGCCGAAACGCATTCCTTCGTGGAATAATGGATTACCTGGCAACTCAGGATGACGAGTCACCGAGAGCTACTGCGTATTGAACTGCCTGATAGCGCTCAGTATCAGCTAGGTCTCTGAGATGCACGGTCGGTTACGTCTCTCTCTCCCCTGGTTGGATTGACTACCGAACCGTATCTCTGCCCAACAATCATGGACTTAGGTCTCTGATTAACGGGGATTCTCGCAATAATGAAGGACCATCTACTGCTGTGACGCTCGATTTCATCGCCTTCGACATTGCGAGAATTTTCAACAGAGATATCTCTTGGACTCTGTCATCTTTCTGTTTACCGCACGGTAACAGAAGTCTGTACTAGTCAACCGCTGCATCGCACTGCGATAATGCGAATGATTTTTGCAGACATCTGAGTTTGTCTTCAAAATATCTCGTATTCGTAGGTGGGCAATTTCATTGCTCGCCCCGAATTAACAGATATGTCAGAAGACATCGCCTACTCTCCGACCTGACAGCTCTACTTCCAAATGTTCAGCCCATGAGAAGCAGTTCTTCAGGCAGTAGTTCCCTGTCTTCATTACTGGAAGCGCTCCGCTTTTATTGCAACTACGGTCCTCACCGGACAGCAATCAATAGCGGTTAGCGTTCTCAGTCTTTGTAGCACAGGTTCAGAATCTTGAGAATCCTCTCTCGGTTCAGCTGTGAAGACGTAGGTTGCATTTTCTGTACACCTTCGTCTTCAACGTCACATAGTGTTGTTTCTCCTTACCCTTCGAATCAACTATACTATGAGATATCTTGCCATCAAGGGACCGCGGTCTCTAGAAGGCAATTGACTTTCGCCTGTTGGGCACATGCCTTAAGAGAGTCATCACCTTGCCTTCTGGCATCGGTGACGAACAAATTATTTTGTTTAGTCTCTTGGCATAACCCTGTTAAGGCGAAGGTCACGTGACTTGCTCGGGTGCTTGGACAACTTGCCTCCTACCGAACGCAGTCAGTAGGCAGCTGTCAGAGCGCCCAAGTCTGTTACGAACTTCGCTGTGGACTTAGTTCGGTTGTTCCATAACAATCTTTTTCTTCGTCCTAACGGCTTGTCACAGTACCCATACCATCGACACCCAACATTGAGTGTCGGTGTCCTATCCACTACCGAGAACAACAACTTCGCTGCAGACGGATAGACCAGTATGGGTACAGGACATCACCGAAGTCGAGAAGAGGATAGGTCATTCGACAATTCCCTTCTTTTCCTTCCTGAGGTAATTGCATGAACTTTGCCTGCGAAGTCAAGCATCCAGGGGATGGGGGGGATTCGTGACGCTCGATTTCGTACCGAATTCGTAGCGAAGGACTCTGAACCCTTCGGTTCCTGACGATCGGTTAGAGTCCTTCACAGTCCCCCTCCCTAATGGACTTCACCGCCTTCGATGCGAAGGAGATGCTGCTTTGTCCTGTGAAAGCGCGGACCGCGCTTTCTGAAGAAAGAAACTCGACATCCCAGGCGGAGTGTTGAAGACTCTTCGTCAGCACCAAGATGACCTAGAAGTACACTCCCTCGAGTTACACAAGAACTTCTCCGTGGCGCAGGCTGAGGCAGGGGTCTCGGTACAACCAGACCACTGGCATCCTTCTACCTTTTGGATATTGCCCACAGGTCCTTGGATCGTTTTCCTTAGGACCCGTGTGGTTGGCTGCTCAACACGTTGTGTAGCTAAACCCAGACCCTAGCAGGCTGAACAGCATCGAGTCCTGGTGTGACTGTAAGAATAGATAAGTGAATGAGAGAGTGACTGGCTTCTCTTCCTATCTTTTTCTACCCCTCTACCTGTGGGTAAGAGGGAATTACGGTCATCACCTTGCTGGATAAGGACGAGATGCCGGTGAGCTACTCGACAGAGCCCCATCCTATCCCTTTCACTAGGGATGGGAGCGAATATCCACCACTTCCTCCTACAAGGGGGGGGAAGTGGATGCCAACAAGAGACAAACCATAACGTTGTTGCCTCTTGCAAATAGGAACTTGTTCTTGTTTGCTGGTACGAAGAGGATACGCTTGCCTCTCTCGTAGTACTTGGTCCAGAGGTCTGACCATTGATCCTGCGGTGCACACCCCGATCAAATCGGACAGAGGCTTGGATCCCTCCCTCGCTCTTACGACCAGGGAGGCTTCCAAGGTTGGGCGAACACCAGTCTGTTCACAAAAGACTCAGATTCCACCCACCAAGAAGTGAGTCTTCCTATTGTAAAAGGACCGAAGGTTTGTATGCCGTGTCGGAACAAATGACAATTTGTCCAAATTGCATTTTTCCTAACTATACAAACCTTGAGGTCCTTTTACACATAGCCCCACCTCATGCCACCCTCACTCTGCAGTTTTTGCTTGGAAAAGCCAAAAGCAAAAGTGATTTGTTTACCTACCAGTCGCGCTGTCGCGCGGCCTGTCGGACAAGCAGTTAACTACCGAACCCCTTGTTCGAAAGCTTACGACCTATCCGCTGCCGCTAGTACCTTCCTATTGTAAAAGGACCTCAGGTTTGTATAGTTAGGAAAAAATGCAATTTTGGACAAATTGTCATATTGTCTTGTATTGACAAGGCGGTACAGGATGGATCTTTTGAAACTCTCCTCTTTGTTGGGGCAGGTCTTTTAAAGAAAAGGACTGTTTATGGCGCCTTCTTAACAAAGGCAGTCTCACATGCTCAGAGAGCAGCACTTCTATATGCGCCTCTATCTGACTTTTTGTTCCCTTCTCAGTTAGTAAAGGACATTGCGCATTCTTTAACTGAGAAGGCAACTCAGGATCTGCTGACGCAGTCAGCAAGAAAGAAGAAACCTGTTGCTGCATCGGACAAGAAAGGACCCAGTACAACGGTGCAGCCCTTTCGGGAGGTGGTCCGACCTCCAGACCTTCCACAAGGAGGAAGGCTCCAGAGAAGAGAGGTAGATCTGCTTTTCGTCCCTTTAAGAAGGGAAAATGAAGATTCTTTCCTCCAAGCACCAGTAGGTGCCAGGCTCCTGGGATTTGTGGAAGCCTGGACACTGATAAATGCAGACGCGTCATCTTTGGCGATCTTAAGGAGGGGATATCGTATCCCTTCCCTGAACACTCCTCCCCTAACGTCAATACCAAGGGAACTATCAGCCAAATACAAGGATCCTGTGCTGAGGGATACTCTTCGATCGATGGTGGAACAAATGTGGGACAAAGAGAGCGATAGAATTGGTACGGGATCAACACTCCCCGGGGTTTTACAATCGCCTTTTTCTGGTGGCGAAAGCCTCGGGAGGCTGGAGGCCAGTACTGGACGTCAGCTCTCTGAACAAATTTGTTCAGAAGGAGAAGTTCTCCATGGAGACTTCTGCTTCAGTCATGGCGTCATTACGACAGGGAGATTGGATGGTGTCTTTAGATCTCCAGGACGCCTACTTTCACGTCCCGATCCACCCTTCATCGAAGAAGTACCTCCGTTTCATGACGGGGGGAAGGATCTTTCAGTCCAGAGCCTTGTGTTTCGGCCCTGTCCACAGCTCCTCAGGTCTTCACAAGCCTGATGAAGAATGTGGCGAGGTTTCTTCACCTCAAAGGAGTGAATGTCTCTATGTATCTGGACGACTGGCTCATCAGGGCCAGATCGGAGAGACAGTGCTTGGAGGACCTAAAGTTAACTCTGGATTTAATCAAAGCGTTGGGATTGCTTGTGAACCTCGAGAAGTCTCAGCTGACCCCCAGACAAGACCTAGTCTATCTGGGGATTCGGATGGATTCTCGGGGTTTTCGAGTTTTTCCTTCGCAAGAGAGAATCGCAAAAGGTTTGCGGATAGGCTCTCTCTTCTTTAGAGAAGCAACAAACGTCGGCGAGGGAATGGTTGAGCCTTCTGGGGACGCTTTCCTCGCTAGAACAATTCTTCCCTCTAGGAAGACTTCATATACGTCCGCTTCAATTCTTCCTCAAGTAGGTCTTGGAGCTGGAAAACCGGACAACTGTCGGACGTTTTTCCCATTCCAGTGGAGATAAAGTCACACCTACAGTGGTGGTTGCTCCCTCTGGAAGAGAACAAAGGGATCTCTCTAAGAACACAGAACCCAGACCTAGTGTTGTTCTCCGACGCGTCGGAGAGAGGTTGGGGAGCGACATTAGGCTCAGAGGAAGTGTCAGGCACCTGGGAACCAGCACAGGTGTCTTGCACTAAACTGCAAAGAGCTCTTCGCCGTACATCTGGCCTTGAAGAGCCTAGAACCTCTGGTGTCAAACAAGGTAGTGCAAGTAAAACGTGGACAACACCACCGCACTTGCCTACATTCGGAAACAGGGAGGGACTCACTCCTCGTTCCTTTACGAGCTCACGAGAGACTTATTACTTTGGACGTCTCACAGGAACATCTCCCTGCTGACAAGGTTCGTACAGGGAGTAAAGAATGTGAGAGCGAACAGGCTCAGCAGGAGGAACCAGGTCCTTCATACAGAATGGACACTACACGAGGAAGTGTGTCTCGATCTCTGGTCTCTGTGGGGAAACTCCTCATGTGGATCTCTTCGCAACATTCATTTCAAAAAGGCTCCCAGTTTTTTGCTCGGTCATGGAAGATCCAAGAGCTCTTATGGTAGACGCCTTCCTGCTAAATTGGTCTCGAGTAGACGTATATGCTTTTCCCCCATTCAAAATCCTGGGGTTAGTAATGAGAAAGTTTGTGGCGTCAAAAGAGACGAGGATGACGTTAATAGCCCCCTTTTGGCCGGCCCAGGAATGGTTTCACGGAGGTGGTAGAGTGGATCGTAGATTTTCCAAGATCCCTACCAAGAAGGATGGATCTTCTCAGACAACCACACTTCAAGAGGTACCACCAAAACCTCCCCGCTCTCGCTCTGACTGCCTTTCGACTATCGAAAAGACTTGTCAGAGCGAGAGGCTTTTCCTCGCGAAGTGGCAAGCGCGATCGCGAGAGACAGAGCAGAACCTCCACTACGAAAGTATACAATCAAAGTGGGAGGTATTTAGAAGGTGGTGTAGATCCAAGAAGTTGTCCTCCTCCACTACCTCATAGCGGAAATTGCTGATTTCCTGCTATTCTGAGAGAAAAATCTCATATAGCCGTATCCACAATAAAGGGATACAGAAGTATGCTCTCGGCTGTATTCAGGAACAGAGGTTTAGATCTGGCAGATAATAGATCTCCACGATCTCATAAGGTCTTTGAGACTTCAAAGTCTAAGGAACCAGTACCTCCGAACTGGAACCTAGACGTAGTCCTAAAGTATCTGTCATCGGAAAGATTCGAACCTCCTCATCGGGCATCGTTTAGAGACATTACCCGAAACAAATGCCTATTCCTATTATCTTTAGCTACGGCAAAGAGAATTAGTGAATTGCATGCTCTGCAGGATAAAGTAGGATTCAAGGGAGACTCAGCGATTTGCTCGTTTAAGACCCCTGTTTTTAGCGAAAAAAAACGAGAATCCTACGAATCCTTGGCCTAAGTCATTCGAAGTCAAAGGCATGTCGAGTCTCGTAGGCAGAGAAGCAGAGAGGTCTCTATGCCCTGTTAGAGCTCTGAAGTTCTACCTTCAGAGAAAGCATCAAATGGGAGGCTCTAGACAAGGTCTTTGGTGCGCGGTAAAAAGACCCCACAAGACTGATGTCCAAGAATGCGCTGGCATTCTTTGTAAGAAACGTCATTACAGACGCTCATAAGGCCTGTCCTGACGAACAGTTACAACTGTTGAGAGTAAAAGCTCATGAAGTGAGAGCTATAGCGACGTCTCTCTCGTTCATAAGAATATGTCGCTTAAAAAACATCATAGATACGACATTTTGGAGATGCAAACTCAGTATTTGCATCTCATTACTTGAAAGACGTGCGTGTGACTTATGAGAAGTGTTTTTCTCTAGGTCCTTTCGTATCGGCGGATACGATTCTGGGTACGGGAGCCGACACCAATCCTTAAATGTATATACTTTTCTTCTTTTTGGATATGGTCGAGAGTCTCTTCGAACAATATTAAGGACTTAGGCTAGCACGGGCGGCCGTCTATGTTGTTCAGTAAGAGAATTCTTGTCATATCCAATTAGTTGAGTATAATTTTTTTTTGAAATTATGTATGTGTGCGTAGTGGTTTTGAGTTACGGTTGTTGTGACGAGTTCGGGGGATAACTCGGAACAATCCTTAGTTCTACATATGGTTAGGATCAGGTGGTCGGGATTGGTTGTGTGCTCCTTCATAAGGTGTATTGTCATATTAAGTGGATCAGCACCCATTGACAAAGTCCTTTTAGCTCTGCCGAGTAAGCGGATAAGACCCCATCGGCAGACCCACAACGACTCTTGGCCATAGATCATATATCTCGCTAAAGTTTTCTTGAGGTGATGCAGACTACTGGGCAAACACCATGAAGTCTACCACCTATCAGGTAGGAACCAAGGTTTTATTTATACCTACACATATGTTGTTTACCTGTCTATTCCATATAGAAGCTGTCTCTTACCCTCCACCGAAGGGTGCCAATCAGCTATGTATATATCTGACAGGTAAGTTGATTGTATGAAAATGATATTGTTATGTTACAATAAAGTTTCATACATACTTACCTGGCAGATATATACAATTAAAGGCCCACCCAGCCTCCCCGCAGGAGACAGGTGGAAGAGAGAAAATATGATAGAAAACGGGGATGGTTCCTAGTCCTGCCACCCAGGGCAGGCCGGTAGATCACCTGACCTACCTGTAGCGAGTGGCGCGAAATTTGAATTTCTGTCGGGGACGACGGAGTCTTAGCTATGTATATATCTGCCAGGTAAGTATGTATGAAACTTTATTGTAACATAACAATATCATTTTTGTCCAAAATTGCATTTTTTCCTAACTATACAAACCTGAGGTCCTTTTACACATAGCCCCACCTCATGCACCCCTCACTCTGCAGTTTTTTGCTTGGGCCAAAAGCAAAAGTGATTTGTTTACCTCCCAGTCGCGCGCGCGCGCCTGTCGGACAAGCAGTTAACTACCGAACCCCTTGTTCGAAAGCTTACGAACCTATCCAGCTGCCGCTAGTACCTTCCTATTGTAAAAGGACCTCAGGTTTGTATAGTTAGGAAAAATGCAATTTTGGACAAATTGTCATTTCAGTTCAAACCATGGTCCCGGGAATAAGACATCTCATACTTTCACTAATATGTCATAGGCAACAGAATGTTGTTTTATTGTGCTGATTACAACTACAATCTTGAGTAACGTCAATAAACGTTACATATATACGCAAATGTTGTTCAAACGGGCGCTGGGAAGGACGTGTCTGCCACTGTAAAACCGACTGGCACTCACAACCATACCACACTATATGGGATTAAAAAAAATGCCTGGAACACATATTTTAAGAAGACTTCACATGCTTATTTTACTTTGTGTGGCAGTTTCATATATCTCACTTTGTAGAGGAAACTTCAGTTTTTTTAATGGTATGCATAAATATTGAATTGTATAGTTGTTTCACCAATTAAATATTGAGTGAAAAAGTGGCTAATTTTTCTGATCAAATGGCAGCACAGTGATGTTTTACCCTAGGTAGGTAGGCCTGTTTTTTTGAGATGCCCATTAGCCTAACAAAAATTTTAATTGTCTAATGTCTAGATTTTATTGATGGTTTTTAATTGCAAAATGGCTTTACTGTGATTAGTTGGAGAGAGTATTGTGTGTGTTAGGAACTCTTCCATGGGTTCTGCCTTGCTTCAAAGTAAATCAGCGATGCTTCATGAGAGATGTACCCTAACCTAACAATCTTTAACCTAACCTATCTTAGGGCACTGTGCCTTGACCTGGCTTGTGGGAGTTTTGTTTTCCAGTATAGGATATTTCAAAAGTAATTTTACTTTCAGGAAACCATCATGGGCTTGTAGATAGATGAGTCATTTTCAATAGATCTGAAAAATTGAAACTCCAGCCATGAGTACCTTAACGCCTGAACAACGGCAGCGTATGGAGGAGAACCGGAAGAAGGCCCTTCAGAAGCTAGCACTTTTAAAGGCTTCTGGAGGAAATCCCAGCAACAAAACCAGTAGTAATACGCCAAGTGTTTTTAAGTCCTCCAGCAGCTTTGTAAATCCTTTGTCTGAAAAGAATAGTAGTTCATCATCCAGCAGTTACAATAGACCTCCTGATCTGGTAGCTTCCAATCTTTTCATAGTGAGGTAACATCTCAGTTTTCATGTAATGGTGGTGCATCTTCAGTGAGCAGTGATTCTAAATCTTCCACGAAGTTTATAGGCCTTGAAGCTGCACAAAGAATGGCTGAGAACAGACAAAAAGCTCTTGAAAAACGTGCAACCTCAAACACTATCAGTGGTAATAGTGCAACCAATTTGAATAATAATGCTAAAGTAAGTGGGAGCTCAGTAACAAACTTTTACAAGGATTCCAGTGAAACTAATAAAAACCAATCTGCTCTTTCTGGAAAAACTCCAAGCAATTTCAGTAGTGGTTTATCTGGCAATTATAATACAACTTACAACAAAACTGTCAGCGATACAGCAAAGCCAAGTTTCTCAGGCTATAATAAAGTCTATCAGAGTGGATCTAAAGGACAGTCTTCTTTCAGTATAGGTGAAGGTCCAATGTCCAATGAGGAGAAGTGATTAATAGCAATTGAATGAATTTGATGATGGTAAGTGATTTTTGTGTTTTATATCTGTTGCTGTCCTTGCAAATGCTTTTGCAGCATATTCCTTCTATTGTAAGAATTTTATATGGTTGACTTTTATTTTTTTTTATCCGGCTTCTGCGCTTACAAGCTTCATTATAATAGTAGGATTTTTGTTAGACCACATCTTGAGATGGTTATGCATTTTTTTTTTTTTATAAATCTTTTAAATTGAATGATAAGTGGTAATACGTAGTTTGATTTTGGTTGGTAACTACATATATCAAGTTAGTGTTAGGTGTTGGATGTCTTGAATATTCAAATGCAGGCTAGGCTATAAGATCTTCATTACTTAACTAGGTGTATTACATATCAGAAGGCCAGGCCCCCAAAGCATCTGAAAAGTTAAGGTGCTACTGTATTTTGAAATATTAAAATGTAATGATTTCTGCCCTCCCCTATAGTATATTGTAGAGTTTATTTTTCCACAGTTTTGAGAAGTAAGCTTTCCATACACTAGTAAATACAAACTTTGTTCCACATAAACTTCTGTTGCATTTGTACGTTGCAGATAGGCAAATACTCATTGAGGGTGATAACAGAATGATATTTACAAGCTCATTTTTCTGTGCTGTAATGGTATTAGTCATCTTACCTCAAATGAATTCAGATATCTACTGCAAATGTATGATGAGCCAGAGTGGAACATTTCAGAAATATCTTTAAGATATCTTAAGGTGATTTAAGCAGTTTATTTTGCCAGTCGTCTGAGAATTACTATGATAACTTTAAAAATGTGATCTGATTAAACTTTAAAGTAACAATAATAATCAATTCCCTTATACACTAATGCAACTGGAGCTAAAGGAACGTTGGAAAGGAGGGCCTTTATTACTATCTCTGGTATGGTGTGCTGCACAAAGCCCACTGCAATTGGTATCTACTGATGAGTATGTGGGATGTATATTTTTAAGATTTGTGTCTGGAGCTAGTCCATGAATAAAAATCTTGAAAAATATACCTTGTGACCAGATTTCTGAAATGACAACTGTGCTCTAAATAGATATTAATGTGTGTGTTGAGATTAACTCCTTCAAAAATATGAAATCATCCACTTGGAGTAAGATAGAAATTAGTTGGTTTGGTTATTTTGCAGATTGTTTGGTTTACTGTAACATAGTTTTTATGTCAAGATGTAAATTCTGCTTTCACACCTTCCTTTCTATCAGCTTCTACCACCTATTAAATAGAATTTATGTTTGAAACAATATGTGTGGGGAAACCTTATTATTGACAAAATTGAAATAATTTCTAACTAATAAAGAGTATGATTAAGGTTTGTATTAGCATAAGAACCCCATGATTTTTCATATACAGTTTATGTATACTACTGTATTACAGTACAAAACATACAAAGCAAAGCATTCCCATGATGATTGATGCATTCCTGTTTGGCTGTAAGGTTTTCCCATTACTATTGAAATAAAAATGCCTGAAGCATTCAGGGATGTAACTACAGTTGTCTATGTTTTTTGTACATTGGCTTCATTGCAGTAATAATTGACGTTAAGGCATATGTAAAAGTGTGGATGTTTGAAATGCAATATGACTGACTTACAAAACTTTGGTTTCTTTCTACAGCACCAAAACCTGTGTTTAGTGGCAAAGCCATAACTGGAACTTTCCGGCTTTTATCTCGAGAGAGATTTGTTGCTGAGGTTGGGTACCATAAACAGATGATAGAAATTTTTAAAACTATACCAAGTAGAAAGTATGGTAAGTAATAAGCCTTTTTTGTATTCATAATAAATTTATAACTACCACAAAGCTTTTTTGTGTAATGAGTAATTTGAAAGATATATCTACCGTATATTCCACTACCATTGAAATTTCTAAAAGGTTACTAAAAGATGAAGGTTGCTGTGCGCCAACCGTAACTCGATGTTTACATTTTCTCCAGTGATGTGTAAGGTAAAAATGGTTTTATTACCTTTATGCCAGTGATGTGTAAGGTAAAAATGGTTTTATTACCTTTATTATCACTTTATTTCGTAAATTGAATCTTCATATATGTTGGTGGTTAGGCTATAGCACCGAGGTCAAGGCCAGCCGACGACACACATCTTGGAATTCGAGGTTTGATTTTTAGTATTGCAGTATAAGATGACCCCCAATTTTTAGGGGTGAATTTTAGGATTTAAAGGTCGTCTTATACGCTGAAATGTACGTTATATTTTTTTTTTTACAAACCTACTGAAAACTACGAGAAGGGAGGCTAGAGATGAGTGGAGATTTGAGGAACACAAGGAATGGGAAAAATATGAGTGGCTGAATTTCACAGAGTCCATTTGCTTCACATAAACATTGGAGGTAGTGATGAAGATGACAACCCTTATCTAAAATTAGCTTATTCAGGTTGTTGATAATAAACCATACACTTCCATCCATTTAAAAACACTTTAGAACAAATAATTGGTGTCAGCCATTAACCTTACACTTGAACATGCAGATCCATTTATCTCAAGCAGCAAACGGTCTCACTCTTCTTGTTGTCAGACCAGTTAGTTGCAAGAATAATGGTTGACAGGTGGGAGTTCCATATTGTATATTTTTATAGAAAATATTTATTTGAATTATATTTTCCCATGTTAAAGACACATGGCCTCAAAGATGCACCTTAATTTTAACTAGCAAAACGAGAGAGAAAAAAAGTTTGTGTCAGTTTCACAAACTGAAGACATTTTTTTTTTTTTTTGGTGGTTGCATCGTGTGCATTTCACTTTCAGTGCATTGAATTAGCTTACCTTTGGTTGGTACAATGTATGTTTTATTGCAGTTATTTTAATGAATTTATTTTCATAATACTGTATGTTCTTTCAGTTATATTTATTTTAATATTTGATATTTTAATATTTAATAATCTTTTATGTAGTAGACATATCAGTGAACTGGAAAACTCAAATAGGTTACCAAGAAATGTACTATAAGTTTAAAACTGTCTTGCCATGTTTCATCAGAAATGCTTTTGGCCAACATGTCTCAGTGCTTGCAGACTGATGCAGTATTTCAAGATTTTGGTACTTTAAATGTGGGCTTATGCAGATTTTTTTAATCTCACTTAAAGGAAAACTGAACCACGTCAGTTAAGAAATTTTAGGAATACAGAAAAGCATTTTATTATACAGTTAAACTGTAAAAACACTATGAACACGATATCATCTAGGTTTCTCTTTATCATTGCTTTCTCTTCAAAAAGTGTCAATTCATCCATAAGCGCTTTCAGGTCTTTGTCAGTTTCTGGCATAATCACAAAATAGCTGTGCCCAGCACTGTCTTTCCTCATGTTCTAACAGAAATTTTCTTCTTCATTTCTTTTCACTCTTGGATATTTCATTGATGAATTTGTCTCCCACCCTAATACCAATGCCACTCCCGGAATACATGCCTCATGTCAACATCGTCAGCCTGCCTATGCAAGCATTCTCTCATCTTTTCTTGATCTTTTTATTTCCACTCTAGACTTATTTTTTACCTTGCATGTTTTACTTTGTATTTTTATCTCCTCCCTGAAGTTAGTCTACATTTACCTTTTGCTTTCCTTTAGCCTTTATTATTTGCTGAGGCTTGTCTGATATTCAGGGTTTCTGTTTTGTTATCCCGTACCCCCATACCAATAATCTTGATGTCAAACCAGTCCTCATTCATTGTCTACTCATCCTCAGATATGATTTCTAGAGATGTAAGTCCATTTTGATATTAAGTTGGAAATTAGAGAAAAATATTGAAAAAAAAGATGTAAATAAAGGAATAACTAGCAAAAAGACAAAAAGGTAAAATAGTTGGAGGAAATGGCACATATTCCTCCATGACTGATAAGCACTGTAATGACATTTTATGTTGAGGCAGACACTTGGAAAATGAACAAGGGCTGTGCATAGCAGCTAAGGCTCACAAAAAGGAAGCAGTTCATTAATATGTATGTACTGAGGGGTCCACACCACGATTGTGTACCAAGACTCCTCCCTGATAGACAAAGACTTGTCTGTGAATAAGGCATTTTAATGATAAATTGGGTTGTGATGAAGCAGAGGGATTGAAACTAACATCGGATAAAGCAATAAACCAACTTGTCGGGGATACCACTACAGTGTGCTTCACATGGCACATTGTAGATGGCATTAAAAGTTCTTTGTAGCATCCCTTTGATCCCAACAGCATCTCTTTGAACTTTGCTATGCTGCATTTTTCTTGCTTTAAATTCTTTATCCTTGCCTGATGTGGTTTCAATTTGTTTATATATCAGACTAACCTGTGGTGTGATGTACTTGTGGTTCATTATGAGGGTAGCAATTATTGACTAGAGGGACAAATGGTGAAATGCTTTATGAAACTATAAAGAAATGATTGTTTGTAAATCCATAAAAAAATTTTTATAGAGGCATTAGTGATGCTATCATAATTTCCTGTAACTTGTGTAAAAATGGCACCTGTCCATATAAATAAAAAACATTTTTAATTGTACTTTACATGCATTTGATTGGACAGGCATATTAAAAATGATAGGTTTGTTCATGCAACTTACCTGTCAGATATATATATAGCTGATAATTTCCGACGACCGACAGAATTTAAAACTTACGACACACGTAGTGGGAGTCAGGTGGTTAGTACCCATTCCCGCCGCTGGGAGGCGGGTATCAGGAACCATTCCCATTTTCTATTCATAATTTTTCTGTCGCCGGTGTTGTGAACATCTGTTTACAGCACCTCCGTCTGGATTTGGAAACTTTTTGCTACTTGAGTATCCCTTTTGGTTCTTTTTTGGATTAATTGACTTGGATCGGTGGCTAGGCACACGTTATTAGTGGATTGATTTGATTTTGGTTTGGATTTCTCTTGGATAATATGTCAGGGTCTAGTACAGCTAGCGCTAGATTTTGCTCTAGGACTGATTGTAGAGGTAGGCTACTGAAAGCTTCAGTAGACCCACATACGGTATGTAAGAGTTGCAGGGAGCATGAATGTGTGTATGAAAGCCGTTGCAAGGAGTGCGAAAGATTAACAGATTCTGAGTGGAAGGCGTATGATACCTATCTTAGGAAACTTGAAAAGGATAGGTTAAGGAGGTCTTCCTCCAGGAGTGTTTCAGGTGTGCAAGAAATTAATGTTTCTCCTGTTAACCCTCCTTTTGTTAATGCTCCTAACCCTGTAGTGTTGCCCTCCGGGCCCTGAAGCAGTGTCAGTTAGAGAGTAATACTTTGTCCTTAATTTTGAGTCGATTTGTAATTTAGAATCGAAAGTGTTGGCTCTTGAGAGCAAAAGTAATGTGCAGAAGTGCAGTGATACCCCTTGTGTAGTGGAGGGTGCGTCAGATCGGCCTCGTTTCGCCTCTAGGCCTGGACCTCTGCTTGACTCCCAGGACCTGGGAGGGAGCATGTCGAAAGCCGAAGGAGGGTTACAAGGAACCCCACCAATCTGGCGTGCCTTCGGCAGTTACTGATGAAAATCCCACCCCAGACTGCCAGGGAGCGTGCGCGTGCACGTCTCCTCAAGGAGTGTTTTTTCGTCATCGGAGGCTTCATCCCCACGTAAAGGGTGGAGTTCTGCTTTTGCGGTGCTTCCCGTCCGCTGAAAAGGACGGCGCGTGTTGTTGACGCTTCCGTCCTAGTTCTTCCGAATCTGTCGATCTTCTCCTGACAGTGCGTTCGCTGCTTTTCCGCCGCAGAAAAGGCGTAGAGAGTCTTCGGACTTGGATTCGGGTAGTTCGTGCGAGCGATACAGTCGCTCTAGAGCTCGGGAGGAGGCCGTACCTGGGAGGAGGAGGGAGGCGTCCCCTCGCCGCTCTCCTGCTCACAGGATCAGTCCCTCCCCGGAGCAGGAAGATTCGCCAACCAAGAGGATGATTCAGTCACTGCAGCAGCAACTTCAGGACGTTCTTGCTTCTAGAGAGTCTCCTCCGTGTCGTAGAAAGGATGAGAAACTTCCTGTGAAGAAGTCAAGACCTTCTCTTTCTCCTCGCTCGCCTCTCTCTTCGTTCGAGTCTCCCTCTAGAGTTCGTTCTGCTCCCCAGCAGCTCTCTAGAGGAGGTGAGAAGTTTGTTTCTCGCTCTCAGGATGAGGTATCTCCCGCTCGCAAGTCTTCGAATGTTTGCAAGCGAGCGGTGGACGCTGAGCGCGCTTCTGTGCAAGTGGAGCGCGCTTCCGTTGCCGCCAAACGCGCACCTGTTGTTGAATAAAACGTGCACCAGTGGACGGCAGCCGCGCGTCTGGCGGCCACTCGGCGCGCGCCAGCAGCGGACACCAAGCGTCACTAGTGGACGCTCGGTGTGCGCCAGTGGACGCCAGGCGTGTTTTAGTAGATGTCGAGCGCGCACCTGTCGGCGCCAAACGTGTGGATTCGGACGCCAAGCGCGCGCACCTGTCGGCGCCAAACGTGTGGATTCGGACGCCAAGCGCGCGCTGGTGGACGCCAGTTCCTCACCAACGCAAGTTCAGGTGGAATGAAGGAAGGAACCCTACCTGTTAGTCATTTTTCTTCAGAGTTTCCTCCTACTTCTCCAGTTTCTGAGGAAGGAGTTAGCGATAATTTAGTCGAAGCAGAGGAAGAGCAGCAGCCAGTTCCTGTCTCATCGGACTATAAAGTTTTGATGCGTCTTCTGCAGTCGGAGTTTGGAGAAACTTTCCAACCGGAAGCCCCTCGTACTCCCCCTTCTCAATTTTCTTCTTTTAAAGCATCGAAGGCATCAGGGTTCGTTAAAATGAAGAAGTCGCTTTCCACGAAGCAAGCGTTCCGGAAAGTCCATGAGTGGATGGAGAAGAGGAAAGCGTCAGGAAAGTCCTCTTTGGCTTTACCGCCATCAAGACTCTGCGGTAAAGGAGGCATGTGGTATGAGACGGGAGAGGACGTAGGTGTTAAACTACCAGCCTCTGCTCAGGGTGATTTCGGGAGCATTGTGGACGCCTCCAGAAGAGCCCTTCTGTCTTCATCAAAAGTCACTTGGACCCATAACGAGTTCGACTTCCATCTAAAAGGCCTCTTCAGGACTCTAGTGGTCTTCAACTTTCTCGACTGGTGTCTTGGAGTTTTGGATGCCAGGTCAAGGAGTTCTGATACTATTAGTCTGGGGAGCTGTCCAGTGTACTTTCTTGTATGGACAAGGCCGTCAGGGATGGTTCTGAGGAGTTGGTTTCTACTCATTTTAGCTCGGGGATTCAATCAAGAGAGCACTCTTCTGTAACTTCACAGCCAAATCCGTCTCTCCAGCGCAAAAGGCGGACTTTGCTTTTCGCTCCGTTTTCAGACCATCTCTTCCCCCAGGACTATGGTTAAGGACATAGCATCGAGCCTTCAGGAGAAGGCAACGCAAGATCTTCTGGCTCAGTCTTCTAGAAGACCAGCAGCTGCTTCATCTTCTGGAGTTTCGTTTACCAAGAAAACCGAGCCCTTTCGTGCTGGATCTTCTCGAAAACAGCCTCCCGAGGAAGAGGCTCTTCCAGAGGAAAAACCCCTGCTCCGTCAAAGAGTAGGAAGTGATTTGGAAGTCCTTCAGACGCCGGTAGGAGCCAGGCTTCTTCTGTTCGCGAAAGCCTGGGAAGAGAGAGATGCCGACCCTTGGTCGCTAGATGTTGTGAGGAAAGGTTACAGGATCCGTTCTTGAAGTCACCCCCGCTATCCTCAACACCAAAGGATTTGTCTCCCTCTTATCGAGGAGAGAAACAGAAAGTGCTTTTCGATCTGCTGGAACAAATGATCGAGAAGCAAGCGGTGGAACAGGTCTTCGACCTGGAATCTCCAGGATTTTACAACCGTCTGTTCCTGGTGCCGAAAACAGGGTGGGGGGGTGGCGACCCGTCCTCGATGTCAGCAGCCTAAACCTCTTCGTCATAAAGAAGAAATTCAAGATGGAGACGCCTCAATCTGTGCTGTCAGCTTTGAGACCGGGGGATTGGATGGTCTCACTAGACCTCCAAGACGCGTATTTTCACGTCCCCATCCATCCCCAATCAAGGAAATACCTGCGATTTGTCCTGAAGGGGAAGGTATTCCAATTCAGGGCACTTTGCTTCGGTCTGACCACAGCGCCGATGGTTTTCACCATTCTGATGAAGAACGTGGCAAGGCTGCTTCATCTGAGAATATAAGGATCTCTCTCTACCTAGACGACTGGCTTATTCGAGCTTCATCGCGAGACCGGTGTCTGGAGGACCTGCACACGACCATGTCGTTAGCGAAGTCCCTGGGGCTTCTGGTAAACCTCGAAAAGTCGCATTTGACTCCTTCTCAATCTTTAGTCTATCTGGGGATTCAGATGGACTCAGTGGCTTTTCGGGCTTTTCCGTCCCAGGGGCGACAACTCCAATGCTTGGAAAAAGTGGCGACCTTTCTGGGGAAGGAAACATGCTCGGTGAGGGAATGGATGAGTTTGCTGGGGACCATTTCCTCACTGGAGAAGTTTGTTTCTCTGGGAAGGCTGCACCTCAGACCTCTTCAATTCTTCCTAGCCAACAGTTGGAAGAACAAACAAGATCTGGAGGCGATCTTGTGTTTAACGAGAGAGGTGAAGGATCACCTAAGTTGGTGGTCAGATCCACGGAAGCTCGCAGAAGGGCTCTCCCTCAAACTTCGGAAACCCCGACTAGTGTTGTTTTCCGACGCGTCGTCCACGGGTTTGGGGAGCAACACTAGGAGGGAAAGAAGTGTCGGGCACCTGGAGAGGGGAACAGGTGCCCTGGCACATCAATCTAAAGAGAGCTGTCAGCGATTTACCTGGCTCTCATGGTTCTTCCAGGAAGAAATATCCGGCAAAGTCATTCAGATCAACTCGGACAACACCACAGCACTGGCATACCTAAGAAATCAAGGGGGAACTCACTCGCCTTCACTGTTTGCCATCGCAAAGGAACTCCTTTTTTGGGCGAAAGAGCAAGAAGTCACTATCCTGACAAGGTTCGTGTCAGGAGTACAGAATGTTCGAGCGACCTTCAAATCAGTCGACGCAGGACAGCTTTTGCCGATAGAGTGGACCCTTCACCAAGAGGTTTGCCAGTCGCTGTGGGACCTGTGGGGTTGTCCGCAGGTGGATGTCTTCGCAACTTCCAGGACGAAAAGACTTCAGCTGTATTGCTCCCCAGTTTCTGTACCCGGAGCAGTCGCAGTAGACGCCCTACTTTGGAGTTGGTCGGGTCTAGACATATACGCTTTTCCCCTCGCTCAAGATCCTTGGGGAAGTGATGAGGAAGTTCGCGGCATCGGAAGGAGCGAGGATGACACTCATCGCCCCCTTCTGGCCGGCAGCCGACTGGTTCACAGAGGTGATGTCCTTCCTGGTAGACTTTCCGAGGACTCTGCCTTAAGGAAAGATCTACTCAGACAGCCCCACTTCGAGAGGTACCACAAAAACCTCCCACTCTGAGTCTGACTGCGTTCAGACTATCAAGAAGTTGGCCAGAGCGAGGGGTTTTTCAAGACCTGTGGCGAAGGCGATTGCACCGCAAGGAGGCCCTCCTCAATCGCTCTGTACCAATCGAAGTGGGCTGTCTTCAGATCCTGGTGCAGGAAGAAGGGCATTTCCTCCACCACAACCTCTGTGAGCCAGATAGCTGACTTCCATTCTTTATCTGAGAGAGGAAGTGAAGTTGGCTGTTCCAACTATTAAAGGCTACAGGAGCGTGCTTTCTGTAGTCTTCAGGCACAGAGGACTCGATTTGACTAATAATAAAGACATTCATGATCTCATTAGATCTTTCGAGACTAAGAAGGTCATCCAGCCTAAAGTACCCTCGTGGAACTTGGATATGTGGTGCTCAAAATTTTTGATGTCGAGTCACTTCGAACCGCTTCATTCAGTTTCTATCAGGAATCTGACGAAGAAAACGATCTTCCTAACCGCTCTGGCGACGGCGAAGAGGGTTAGCGAAATCCAGGCCATTAGCAAGCAGGTTGGGTTTTCAGACAGTAATGCGATTTGTTCTTTAAGTCCCACGTTCTTAGCAAAGAACGAGAATCCGTTCCAACCCGTGGCCGAGGACCTTTGAAATCAAAGGTTGTCAGAAATAGTGGGAAATGAACGTGAGAGATTCCTGTGTCCTGTCAGGGCTCTAAAGTTCTATCTGCAGAGAACTAAAACTTGCAGAGGTTCGTCTGACAATTTGTGGTGTTCAGTGAGGAAGCCTGATCTTCCTATGTCGAAAAAACGCACTGGCGTACTTCATCAGAAGTACGATTAAAGAAGCTCATGATAAGTGCAGTGATAGTGATTTGAAGCTCTGAAAGTGAAAGCTCACGAGGTGAGAGCTATTGCTACTTCGGTAGCTTTTCACAAAAATATGGCGCTCAAAGATATTTTGAATGCCATTTTCATTTTGGAGAAGCAATTCGGTGTTCGCTTCACACTACCTGCGGGAGGTGAAAGTGACATACGAAAATTGCTTCTCCCTCGGACCATACATTGCTGCAGACACTGTTTTGGGGCAGGAGGTAACACTCATCCTATCCTTTAGGGATTGGGGGGTTTTGGGGGGTTTTTAACTTGTGTTTTATGGTTGTGGGTGACCGCCTGGGGCGGGTCTCCCTTCCATTAGCTTAGTTAAGTGGGATACCTTTGGTAAACTAAGCCAAGTGGTGGTATTTTGTCTCGTTGCCCTCATTAGTATGGTCCATGGTCTAGTCACGTCGTGGTCTCGCCCCATGTTGACAGATCATCTGGAGTGCACCAGCTTCATAGGTCTCTACCTTGCTGGCAACTCTAGTAGCACAAGCAGACTTACGTGGCAGTAATCACGAAGCCAGCTATGCTAACACCCCCCCGGTAAGGAACCAAGATATCAAATATCTGCATATATGTGTTTTCCTAAATCCTCTATTCTGTCTCTCCCACCACCAAAGGTGGGATTCAGCTATATATATATCGACCAGGTAAGTTGCATGAACAAAATGATATTTGTAATGATACAATTAAGTTTGTTCATACTTACCTGGCGATATATATAATTAATGACCCGCCACCTCCTCTCAGGAGACAGTGGAAATAAAAATTATGAATAGAAAATGGGAATGGTTCCTGATACCCCCCTCCCAGCGGCGGGAATGGGTACTAACCACCTGACTCCCACTACGTGTGTCGTAAGTTTTAAATTCTGTCAGTCGTCGGAAATTATCAGCTATATATATATCTGCCAGGTAAGTATGAACAATCTTAATTGTATCATTACAATATCATTTTTGAATATATTGAAAATTGGTATAGGTTTTCAATACGTTTACGTATGGAAAATTGGCAGCCAGACTTTAAATAAGAATAAAAGGTTATGAAGAAGATGGACCAGACAGTCATAAGTAAAATGAAATGTTTAACTATATGTATATGAAAAGTGTAGTTTCTTTTGTCAGTAAAATATCTGGTCAAGTGTAGATAGGGCAGTAGACTTGTTTATAGACTATCGATTACACTACAGTATATACAGATCAGGAAAAATATTGATATGTAGATTCTCAGGAAGTAAATATTTTTTTTCAGATGTGGAAACAAAAAAATGGAATTTTGCACTTAGTGACCATGATGCACTGTCAGAAGCCCTGAAGCCTCTGAGGCCAGCTGTGTGTGTGGTCCTTTACCTCATTTTGTTCGAAAGGTCAGTAGATGATGTTGCCTTCTTGTGTTTTCTGTCAAGTTTATGTAGGAATTTTTAAAGGACTTTAGTCATGAATATTTAAATAAAGTT